>NC_064616.1:560367693-560671952 GCF_023898315.1 Schistocerca nitens
CACGTTGCAGCGCCAAGTAATAGTCAGTTTGGTAATAGGTGGAAGTGTTGAGATGAACATTGTAGAGTAGGGCCAAGACTTGACTAAATTAAATGGTTTCACATGAATTCAGACTGTAGCAGATACGCAGAGATGCAGAAGCTTTCACAGGGTGACAGGGTCGAGTACCGTGGAGATTTGCATTAAACCAGTCTTCGGACTGAAGAGCATAACAATAACAACAACATATTTTTTCCATTTTATTCAAATGTTTCGTCGGGAGCTGCAATGATGAAGGAAACGACTCCGATGCGGAATGCTGTAGGAATCACTGGCAGATAAGATGGAGCGGGATGCTGTCTGTAATACGTTTGTAGTCCTCACGAGTACTTGTTCAATCGCAGTTATTTAAATTGACCCAGATATTCTTAAGCGAGTGTGAGCACAAAGTGGGATTATTCTTTCGTGTGGAATCCCTAGAATGTTGAACAACAGTCCTAGGAAAAAAGCTGATTGGAGAATGATTCTGCTGCCGCCAACATATATTTCGTGTAAGGACCACAAAGATAAGAGATGAGAAATTAGGGGTGATACGGAGGCATATAAACAGTCGTTTTTCTCTCGCCGATTGCGAGTGCAACAGGAAAGTAAATGACTAGTAGTGGTACAGGGTACCCTCCGTGGTGCACCTTACGGTGGCTTGGGGAGTATATATGCAAGTGTGAATGTAGATCAAAAGCAAGAAACTGCCCAGGCAGCTCGTATCAAAGAAGCAGTAGTATTATAACGAATAAATGTTGATCAGGAGGACAAGCCACAATTGCAGTCAACACAGAAGGAGTGGAATTTTTAGTCTGATAAGCAAATGGCACCAGCAAACATGAGCGCGTATCAGTAATTCCGTTTCTAATTTTTTACGTGCTTGAAACAAATTAGGTAACGATTTTAGAAAATAGGAACTCCACTTTTTACTCGACTACCAGGCCGAAAGCGACAAAAGTTTAAAGAATAAATAATAAGAAATTTTCATGTTTGTATTTCTACACACTGCTCTTCAAGTGCAGTTGTCTCTTGCTCTGAATAAACAGTAACATTACTGTGTATTCAGAGCAACGGTGAACAACTTTCCGTATTTTGTGATTACTCTGCTGCAGATACATAAAAACGTCTTCAGGTTAGCAAGCAGAATAAGGGAACATGAAAATGTAGGAACAATGTGACTGGCACACGAGAAAATTGAAACAAAATGTCACTATCATAAGTTAAATCAGTTAGCTCAGATACTGACGTGGAAAGAACCGAGAGGTCATGAGCGAAGAAGCGTCCCTTAAAATGCACCTTATGTTGCCTCATTCTGGCCACGTTCCGCTGATAGAAAGAATACCATGAAAATAGTATCTCAGCGAAAGCTAAGGCAGCACTAGGAGAGAGCGAGGGACAAGGCCTTGATCCTCAGGCTCAAGTGTATTACCCTGGGGTCAACATAACTGCTGTGACGTTATCTGTCATCCCTATTCAGCTAAAACGCTGTGTGGTAGTCGAACACATCTTATCACCCTATTCGGCACAGCATTTCGTTGCTAGGCAATGCTGTACAACGTGAAGACAGTGATTCCCTCAATTCGATCAATAATTTTTGACATCTCAGCCACAGAACGTAAAAAATTTTGTTCATCGATAATTGCAGTAGTAGTAACCACGAAACTATTGCAAGATTAGAAAAAAATATCTATAATTGTTTAGGAATCCTGAAAACTTTGAGCAAGGCACAGACTGAAACTTCAGGATCGAAAAGGCAAAACTTCGCTAATTTGTATACACTCTGAATGAACAACGCCGGTGACCTTTCAGAAACTATTACGGATGCTTGCTAGGTGGGTTGATCTAAGTGGCCTCCAGTAGCACAACCACAAATAATTTGATGTTAATTTTTTAGGAATGTTATGTTTCTGAGGCCATAGAAGATAGACGTTATAACAAAAAATAAATCATATTACGTTCTGTCGGTATGAAGAAGAACAGATAGCTTATCAAAGAAATTGTGAGAGTAATACAACTAACCTTAGGCAAAATTTCTTACTCTTAATTATAGTACTGTTTATGATCTGTCATATTGCCATATAGAACTTTTTTTTACCAGCTATTCGAAATATCGATCATTATAATCACGACCGCCTGTACTGTTACGCATGATGGGTTGTTTGTTGGATGAACCTGCCTTAGAGAGCCTATGTACAGAGAGAGGGTATGACCGTAGGTGAAGTCGCACGTGATTGGCTAATCAGCTGGAACACCATGTTTTGTCCGCGGGTCTCTTTCGATTCATTATGCACTCTTTATGTGTTTGTTCTTTGGTGACACAACAGGTTTTATAGATTTTACATCTGAAAGTGTAAATATGGGCTTTCATCCGACAAGGAGCCTTACAGCCTAACCTTCTTATAACTGTCTTTATACTAATGGGGTTCGAAATTCAGTGCCCAGATATAAGTTTTCTAAAGCGGCATGATGCAGTTCTAAAGTAGAGAACCTCAAAAAATTCGTCTTCGGAAATCAGATTTCCAAGTGCTGCTAAGTAAATATCATTTTACTCTTAGTTATTTAGACAGCAGTAGAAAAGTCCGGAGTGTCAAAGATTGTCGACTGAAGAATCTCTGGTTCAAGCCTCGTTAATAGCAACTTTTTGCACTTTTATTTAACTTCTCTATTTATTGTCAAATGGAAATGATAATAAATACTGAATCATAATTTTCTAATAAAAGTAACATCTTTTCTTCTGTAATTACTAGTCTTAATAAAAAATTAAAATTTGGTGCAGACATGTGAAAAGACTTATTGGTAAATTAAAAAACTATGTACATCAATAATACTGACGGATTTCGTGAACTCGTGCTTCTGCGGCACAAGGAAACAAGAAATTAGTGGGTATTTGCAGTAAACAGAGCAGATAAAAATATCCAGGAGAGAATGTATTTGCAGTTAAGTAGCAGATCTTTCTGTAGATAGTGTCCGGCCTTTTGAATCTCTTTTCTACATGAATTTATTAGATAACTCCCTTGAGGGACATCTGTGAGAATAATTGTTTGCTTCTTTATTTTACTCTCAGTGGCTCTCAGAGTTTTAGGTGACTGTTTTAGTTTGTTCTTTTAAACATAATTCACTCCCCCGAGTATTGCAGAGTACTGATTTTTTGATGCGCTACATTTATTTAAAATTTTGGGCATACGACCACTAGGCTTTATGCAGTCTGTTTCTGCCAGTAATTGCTGTTAACGTAAAATTTCAGTCTCAGTTTTATTACGATGCAGAACACCAGTTTAGTTTCGGTTTCCGTATTACTGCTGCCTGTTGGCGAGGATAAATTGTGGACACATTTTTCTTTGCATTTGTGGTTGGTTACTGTTGCACTGTTTACTGTAAATAAGCGTAAACTTGAAATTTTGCTGAACATATCGCCATGACTAAACCTTTTAACTTACTGTTTAAATTAAGGCATTACCATTTATTGCGGAGTAGAGACAGCTTTCTTGTTGTAATTGTTCTTTTATTCCGTTATTGCAATATGGGATCACACAAGTACTTGTTATTCGTAAAGTTCTCACGAAAGACGTTCAGTATGAATCTGTGAATGATTCTGCAAAAACGTCGCGTTATTACTTTTTGTTACGCCTTAAAACACTTCTTCACTGTCTAGAATGGACGATTGCTTACAATTTTATGTTATCTGGCGTAATGTGTGTATTGTTTTTAACATTTTGCAATTAAAATTGAAAAAAATCATTACACGTCTAGGGTTGCAGTCTATGTTCTTGTTATTGTAGTGATTTGTCTCCTGAACAAACTTCAAAGCAGAAATACGTAGGGGCCTAAATAGTTTTGTCTCATTCACTGAACTATGTGCATAAATAGCGCTAAAGAGATGTGCTTTTGGTCCAGTAAGCATCCACTAGTTCAGAAACAGTTTGCTGGCACATTTTTTGCATTTTTAATCTTCTGTTTTTGCCTAAATTCAAAATGGCTCTGATCACTATGGGACTTAACATCTATGGTCATCAGTCCCCTAGAACTTAGAACTACTTAAACCTAACTAACCTAAGGACATCACACAACACCCAGTCATCACGAGGCAGAGAAAATCCCTGACCCCACCGGGAATCGAACCCGGGAACCCTGGCGTGGGAAGCGAGAACGCTACCGTTTGCCTAAGTGACAGGGGTATAGCAGGAGTATAGTGCTCGCCTCTATCATCCGTTCGTACGCTGAAATTGGGACGAAACATGGCCGCCGTAGCGGTGTTCACCACACTCTCTCTCTATACACAGGCTGGTCAGAAACATTATGGAAAGCTTGTAAGAGCGTTACAGGATACATTGTGTTGAGAAATAATCTTAAGGAAAAATTCGATAAACTGCGCCGTTTAGTGAATTACGCTGTTCCGTTCTCAGATTCAAACGGCCGCCAGATACAATTAGTATCAGTTGTTATCATAGACTAGATGATAGCTCACGAGACTGGTCAGCCTTTGGCACGGGTTCGATAATTAAGTACAGCGTCCCACGTCCAATTATTGCATCGCTCTCTTGTTCGGTTTTAGAAACGGGCTGATTGGCTAACTTCACTGATAATTAACACTGAAACGGAGCAGTGTGGTTCAAATGGCTCTGAGCACTATGGGATTTAATTTCTGAGGTCATCGGTCCCCTAGAATTTAGAACTTCTTAAACCTAACTAACCTAAGAACATGACACACATCCATGGCCAAGGCAGGATTCGGACTTGCTACCGTAGCGGTCGCGCGGTTCCGGACTATAGCGCCTAGAACCACTCCGGCCACTCCGGCCACTCCGGCCACTCCGACCGGCGGAGCAGTGTGTCGAATTTTTCTCGTAACAATTATTTCTCAGCACAATCTAGCCTGCAAAAGACTGTTTCTGGTCAACCTGTATAGGCTGTGTAACCTGCGTTCGACGCTATAGAAGATAATCGTAGCAACAGACTCCAATGCGATTGTATACAGCCCAAATACTAGGCTCTTCATACGAGTGCAGAAAGAGATATCTTAACTGGAGGCTTAGCTGGTCCTGGAATAGGAACACTACGCACTATCTATGGTGTCAACAATGTGATCTCTTACATCGCGTAATATATGTACTGCTGCTAAAATCACAAGTATTGCAAATCAATAACAAATCTTCAAGAAAGTGTGTAGGAACATGTGTACGGAATATTTGAAGTCTTCATTAAATCTTTTCGGATGTAGGGCTACGTAAAGCCCACTCATCAAATCCTTTGCAACCTCAGCACATACACTCCTGGAAATGGAAAAAAAGAACACATTGACACCGGTGTGTCAGACCCACCATACTTGCTCCGGACACTGCGAGAGGGCTGTACAAGCAATGATCACACGCACGGCACAGCGGACACACCAGGAACCGCGGTGTTGGCCGTCGAATGGCGCTAGCTGCGCAGCATTTGTGCACCGCCGCCGTCAGTGTCAGCCAGTTTGCTGTGGCATACGGAGCTCCATCGCAGTCTTTAACACTGGTAGCATGCCGCGACAGCGTGGACGTGAACCGTATGTGCAGTTGACGGACTTTGAGCGAGGGCGTATAGTGAGCATGCGGGAGGTCGGGTGGACGTACCGCCGAATTGCTCAACACGTGGGGCGTGAGGTCTCCACAGTACATCGATGTTGTCGCCAGTGGTCGGCGGAAGGTGCACGTGCCCGTCGACCTGGGACCGGACCGCAGCGACGCACGGATGCACGCCAAGACCGTAGGATCCTACGCAGTGCCGTAGGGGACCGCACCGCCACTTCCCAGCAAATTAGGGACACTGTTGCTCCTGGGGTATCGGCGAGGACCATTCGCAACCGTCTCCATGAAGCTGGGCTACGGTCCCGCACACCGTTAGGCCGTCTTCCGCTCACGCCCCAACATCGTGCAGCCCGCCTCCAGTGGCGTCGCGACAGGCGTGAATGGAGGGACGAATGGAGACGTGTCGTCTTCAGCGATGAGAGTCGCTTCTGCCTTGGTGCCAATGATGGTCGTATGCGTGTTTGGCGCCGTGCAGGTGAGCGCCACAATCAGGACTGCATACGACCGAGGCACACAGGGCCAACACCCGGCATCATGGTGTGGGGAGCGATCTCCTACACTGGCCGTACACCACTGGTGATCGTCGAGGGGACACTGAATAGTGCACGGTACATCCAAACCGTCATCGAACCCATCGTTCTACCATTCCTAGACCGGCAAGGGAACTTGCTGTTCCAACAGGACAATGCACGTCCGCATGTATCCCGTGCCACCCAACGTGCTCTAGAAGGTGTAAGTCAACTACCCTGGCCAGCAAGATCTCCGGATCTGTCCCCCATTGAGCATGTTTGGGACTGGATGAAGCGTCGTCTCACGCGGTCTGCACGTCCAGCACGAACGCTGGTCCAACTGAGGCGCCAGGTGGAAATGGCATGGCAAGCCGTTCCACAGGACTACATCCAGCATCTCTACGATCGTCTCCATGGGAGAATAGCAGCCTGCATTGCTGCGAAAGGTGGATATACACTGTACTAGTGCCGACATTGTGCATGCTCTGTTGCCTGTGTCTATGTGCCTGTGGTTCTGTCAGTGTGATCATGTGATGTATCTGACCCCAGGAATGTGTCAATAAAGTTTCCCCTTCCTGGGACAATGAATTCACGGTGTTCTTATTTCAATTTCCAGGAGTGTATGTTCATACACTGAGTGGGGTGATGTGGTGGTAACACATTCGACTAGTATTCGGGGGGGACGGCGGTTCAAATCCACGTCCGGCCATCCAGATTTAAATTTTACATGATTTTCCTATGATACTTAAGCAAACTCAGGAATGTTTTATTTGAAAGGGTATTGCCGGTTTTCTTTCTAACCTTTTCCCCATCCGAGCTCGTGGCCTGCCTCTAATGGCCATGAAATCGATGCCATGTTAAAACCTAATTTTCCTTCCTTACTTCATACATTCTGTGCGTTTGTCTGTTGACCGGTGTAACACACCACTGTGTCGAGTTTCCTTACCCAGGTATCATGTTATTCAGACTGTAAAAAATACTATCATTTCCTAATGTTGCTTAGTCTGTATGCAATACGAAAACAGGTTAATAATGGTTTTCTGAATATTGCCTCAAAATTATTCCATGAAGTTCTCTAAAGGCGGAAAATCCGATGGCCACTGTATGTGAACTCTCTTTGATTTGTAAGGGGGCACTTACTGCTCTTGTGAAATTTGCAGAATAATTCTGTGCTTAACACGGAGACTTAGATACTGCCAGAGGCGGCATTCTCATCAAACACATTTAACATTTCCTTCAGATCGGGTGTTCTAGTACACTGCACGGGACCAGCAGCGTTTTTACTAACATGAAATAATATGTTCCCTTGCAGGTGACTGTTTCGGTGGCAAGTGAACACTAGAAAGATTTCTCTGCTACAGGAACAGGTGTTCATACGTATTAGAGAATTCTGTGCACATGAATATATTCATAGTGTGACAACGCCGAAATAAAAACCCAATGCAGGACTCAATAATTAAGAGTTCAAGTCTCGAGACGAAATGGAGTGAGAGACACTGAACTTTTTTGCAAATAGCGGGTGACATTGTCACTGGACACTTTTTTCCAAAAACGACACATATTCTATTCCGTGTAAATATGCTGTATGTAGAAATATGTACGAGAAAAGAAAACCAAAACACATAGGTTCCTTGTATGAAACCGTTAATGCCAGCGTCGTTCAAAAGCCTCTGAAAGTTTGTTGGCAAAGTTTAGATCCACTCCAGTCAACTTGAAGACTTACAGTCTACCAACATACAAAATTCAGTTAGAAATCACGCAGGATGTACGAGTAATGAATTGCAAATTCTGTGCCTTTGAGCACAAATATTTATGTTGGTTAGTATATATATGCCTCTCATATTATCTAAATACTGTTATCTTAACATCTACCATTGTGAACCCCACGGCAGGGGATACGTCCCATTGTACCAGTTATTAGGGTTTTTCCCGTTCCATACATGTATGGAGCGTGGGAAGAATGATTGTTTAAATGCCTCCATACGTCGTGTAGTTAATCTAATCTTGTCCTCACGAAACCTACGGAAACGATGTATAGGGAGCTGTATTACATTCCTAGATTCATCATATAAAGCTGCTTGTTGGAACTTTGAAAGTGGGCTTTCTCGAGATAGTTTACATCTTTCTTCAGTTACTTCAGCATCGCGGTTCACTCTCCAATGGGTCAAACGAACCTGTGACCGTTCGTACTGCCTTTCTGTGTATACGTTCAATATCCCCTGTTATTCTTATTTCGTACCGGTCCCAAACGCTTGAACAATTTCGTAGTATGGGTTTGTAAACAATCTCCTTTTTAGACTGATTGCATTTTCCCTTTATTCTGTCAATAAACCGAAGTCTGCCACCTGCTTTACCCATACTGGGACTATGTGATCATTCCATTTCATACCCGACAAAGTGTTATACTCAGGTATTTGTCTGAATTAACCGACTCTAGCTTTGAGTCAATGATATTATATTCGTAGGATACTACGTTTTTTCGTTTTGTGTTGTGCGCAGTTTTACGTTTCTGAACATTTAAAGCAAGTTTCCGATCTTTGCACTACTTTGAAATCTTATCATGATCTGACTGAATATTTAGTCATCTGCTTTCAGGCAGTACTTCATTACAGATAACTGCATCATCTGCGGAAGGTCAGAGGGCACTGTTAATATCGTCCGCAAAGTCATTGATATACAACATTAACAGCAAGCGTCCTGACACATTTTTCTGTTGCACATCCGAAGTTACTCCTACGTTTGTCGACGGCTCATCATCCAACATAAGTTGCTGCTTCCTCCATACCAAAAAAGTTTCCCTCTAATCACAAATTTCGCTTGATAACCAAGATGATCGTACTTTTGATTATAAGCGTAGTTGTGGTATTACTCAAATGACTTCCGGAAAACGGCAAATGCTGCATATACCTGATTGTCTTGATACGAAGCTTTCAGTACGTCATGTGAGAAGTGTGCGAGATGGGGTCTCATGATCGCTGGTTTTTGGAATCCATGCTGGTTGACATGGAGATCATTCTGTTTGAACGACCTAATCTTTTCTTTCTTCAGGTATTCTGACTGAGAAAACCATTTTGGGGCCAACGACACTGAGTTATGATATTCTTTATTTTATGAAGCAAATATTTGCGTTAAATAAGGTTCACTAAAAATAGAAACAATTCATAAAGGCGAGAGAGATACTGAATGAAAGTATTTGATAAAAGTCCTTCATGTCTAGCTTAAATTCATACATTTCACATTTCTTCAGTTCAATTAACTTAAAGTTACACTCGTATAATGACAGTTAGAAGGCTTACAGCCAACTTCCGTCTGACATCCAGAACCTTCGTTGTGATCCAGGCAAACAACTTCAGAAAATTTTTCTTTAAATGTGTCAAAAGGCTCCTTCTCCTCTCTCCTTCTCCTCTAAGAGATTTCTTTGTTTGTTTCATTTTACTAGCTGGAGCTTGTTCATTTCGTTCTCTGTGTGTGACGCCGGCCAAATAAACAGCTCAAAAATGCGAATGTTGTGGGCTGAGATTCAAGGAAGCAAGGAATAAATGGAGGAGGTCAAATCAGTAGTGCGAGAGGTTGTGTACTGTCTAGGTGGGCACAGTCCTCCCAGTTTCCTCCAGGAGGCGGCGCGCATTTCTGCTGCATTCTCCTAAGAAGAAGGAAGGTTTGAGTTTAAAGTCCCGTCGGCAGCGAGGTCGTTAGAGACAGAGTACAAATTAGAATTACGGAAGGATAGGGAAGGAAATCGGCCGTGTACTTTTCAAAGGTACCATCCTGGTATTTTGTTGGGGCGATTTAGGGAACTTCCGAAAAACCTAAATCTGGATGGCCGGATGTGGATTTGAACCGTCGTCCTCCCGAATGTGAGAGTAGTTCCCGCCACCTCGCTCGGTAATTCTCCTCGGGCTATACCTTAGGTAGGGTAATCTGCTGGTTTCATTTAGAGTGAGTGACCACTACGAGGCAGAACTTCAAAGTTTTGCGTTTCACGATAGCTACTGAAGGTTTTCGAATGGGTTGTACGCGATGTTAAACGCAAAACAGGCGGATAGCTTCTCGCGCTCTCCTGAAATAAATTGGAAATGCAGGTTTACTGTTACCTCCATTACACAGATGGCTGTACGTAGTGACTTTCTGTGGTCATAAGAGTATTGGGAAAGAGGTTTCCGATCCAAAATACACAACCTATGCAAGTCGTGAGCGTGATACAAAACTTTTATTTGAACTCTTTCGTAAAATTCATTCACTTCTTCCACTGACAGTATCCCTTTCTCATGTACAGAAATTTAGGTCTGGCACACAGTTTTGATTTTTCAGGAAGTCTGCCAACGACACACACTCTGTTGCAGAGTGAAAAATTCATTTTGGAAAGAAACCATAGCCTGTGACTAAGCCATTCTCTGCGAAAACCTTTCTCTCTGGAATACAGTTCCAGCAGATGAGTTTACGTAGGGTATCTAAAGCAGGAGAAAGCAAATGAATAAGTGAAGACTGGTCGTAGCTCTAGCAGACTGTTTTAAATATTGTCTTTACTGTAACTGAATTTACATCCTATTTGGCAAGCTGTGAGGCAGGGAACCGGGAGATGAAACATTCGTCTTGATATATTGATAGTGTAATGAGTAGTCCAAGACCAATTACCATGCACTTAACTTACTTGATGGTTCATTGTTTTTCATAAAATAACAAGGATTTTTCTGCACATGGCGAAGGTGGCTAAATTTAGAATGTACATTCAAGGGAAAAGAGATTAAGATGCTATTTTACGGAAAGCCATCTGTCCTTTCCCACGACTACGCTGACTGTGGAAGCCGATATAGATTCATTTGCTCTGTAAGAAAGTAACAATAGTTCTAGGGGAGTTGAAACCGTTAATTAAAGTTAACGGTGTATGGAGCAGAGTTTAAAGGGTGCAGCGTCACAGGTAAAGGATGTGTCAAGGAATGATGGTCCTGTGATACTTCGGAATTGAAAACCACCTTGATAACCTATGTGAGATTTAGTACAAATAACTTTCAGTTTTGTACTGGCCGGCCTTTTTTGCGATCAAAAATAGTTCTATGAAGGTGCGAGATGGTTAACAAGCATCTTATGCAGATAACTTAACTTATGACGCTCCTTACCAGGACTGTTATATTTTTGTGGTATAAAGCTACTCGACATAGATGCTGAAAAGGGGCAGTATCGTTACTTTTTTAACTTTTCCAAAAATTTTAATTCGCTGTACACAAATGCCATCTACCGGTAATATTTTCTCATTCTTGCGAAATATAATGGTCTTTGCAAGCTCTTCTGGAAAACAGGCATTACACATGTTGGTTGGTATAATTAAGCATTCTTCAAATTCACGTGATTCTGTCTGAGCATATAATATTCTGTGCGTCATAGCTGGAAACAGGAAAAATCGTTTCGCTTTTGGATGGAGCTACACGCCAGTTGTCACACTATGTGAGGTAACGACGAACAGGTGTCCTCATAATCATGTGGTCAGTCGCCAATAACTCATGATGCCAGTACACTGTCGAGCTACAGGGTGTTTCAAAAATGACCGGTATATTTGAAACGACAATAAAAACTAAACGAGCAGCGATAGAAATACACCGTTTGTTGCAATATGCTTGGGACAACAGTACATTTTCAGGCGGACAAACTTTCGAAATTACAGTAGTTACAATTTTCAACAACAGATGGCGCTACAAGTGATGTGAAAGATATAGAAGACAACGCAGTCTGTGGGTGCGCCATTCTGTACGTCGTCTTTCTGCTGTAAGCGTGTGCTGTTCACAACGTGCAAGTGTGCTGTGGACAACATGGTTTATTCCTTAGAACAGAGGATTTTTCTGGTGTTGGAATTCCACCGCCTAGAACAGAGTGTTGTTGCAACAAGACGAAGTTTTCAACGGAGGTTTAATGTAACCAAAGGACCGAAAAGCGATACAATAAAGGATCTGTTTGAAAAATTTCATCGGACTGGGAACGTGACGGATGAACGTGCTGGAAAGGTAGGGCGACCGTGTACGGCAACCACAGAGGGCAACGCGCAGCTAGTGCAGCAGGTGATCCAACAGCGGCCTCGGGTTTCCGTTCGCCGTGTTGCAGCTGCGGTCCAAATGATGCCAACGTCCACGTATCGTCTCATGCGCCAGAGTTTACACCTCTATCCATACAAAATTCAAACGCGGCAACCCCTCAGTGCCGCTACCATTGCTGCACGAGACATTCGCTAACGATATAGTGCACAGGATTGATGACGGCGATATGCATGTGGGCAGCATTTGGTTTACTGACGAAGCTTATTTTTACCTGGACGGCGTCGTCAATAAACAGAACTGGCGCATATGGGGAACCGAAAAGCCCCATGTTGCGGTCCCATCGTCCCTGCATCCTCAAAAAGTACTGGTCTGGGCCGCCATTTCTTCCAAAGGAATCATTGGCCCATTCTTCAGATCCGAAACGATTACTGCATCACGCTATCTGGACATTCTACGTGAATTTGTGGCGGTACAAACTGCCTTAGACGACACTGCGAACACCTCGTGGTTTATGCAAGATGGTGCCCGGCCACATCGCACGGCCGACGTCTTTCATTTCCTGAGTGAATATTTCGATGATCGTGTGATTGCTTTGGGCTATCCGAAACATACAGGAGGCGGCGTGGATTGGCCTCCCTATTCGCCAGACATGAACCCCTGTGACTTCTTTCTGTGGGGACACTTGAAAGACCAGGTGTACCGCCAGAATCCAGAAACAATTGAACAGCTGAAGCAGTACATCTCATCTGCATGTGAAGCCATTCCGCCAGACACGTTGTCAAAGGTTTCGGGTAATTTCATTCAGAGACTACGCCATATTATTGCTACGCATGGTGGATATGTGGAAAATATCGTACTATAGAGTTTTCCAGACCGCAGCGCCATCTGTTGTTGACAATTGTAACTACTGTAATTTCGAAAGTTTGTCTGCCTGAAAATGTACTGTTGTCCCAAGCATATTGCAACAAACGGTGTATTTCTATCGCTGCTCGTTTAGTTTGTATTGCCGTTTCAAATATACCGGTCATTTTTGAAACACCCTGTATTTCTCAGGGTGGTATTGAAACATTGCCGATTTTCGAGTTTCAAGGATCGATGATTTTTGGTGGTCAAATATTGTTGACAGCCGGATTACTTTTCATCTGAGAACGTTTAGTCGCATTTCTACATCTCTAGCTGGACATAAAACCACAGAGCTCGCCAATGATTTGTTAAGATGTCATGTGACCGTGCATCAAGTCCGTAAGTTTCACAGAATAGCTGTTCTAGTCTCCCGTTCCACCTTGTTACGATCTCAGAGACTATCATTTTGATCAGGACGGAGGGAAGGACATGTCTGCCTGCAATACATTTCTTTGGGTGCACAGAGCAGGTTAATTGTACGAGGCTGAGAGCTGTATGGCCCATTCACAAGGATAAATGTATGTCATAGAGTTCCCCAAGAGAAAGATATTTTTGGTATCAAACGGCGAATTCATAAAGAAAAAATTGTGACATTAAACTCTCTTAACTAATTTTGGAGATTTTAAGTCATTTACTGATCTTCAAATGGCTCTGAGCACTATGGCACTTAACATCTGTGGACATCAGTCCCCTAGAACTTAGAACTACTTAAACCTAACTAACCTAAGGACATCACACACATCCATGCCCGAGGCAGGATTCGAACCTGCGACCGTAGCAGTCTCGCGGTACCGGACTGAGCGCCTAGAACCGCTAGACCACCGCGGCCGGCTACTGATCTTCCTTTGCGTGTAAAACCAGGTGACGAACGTAAGAGAGTATTTGTGCCAATGGCAGTGCATTGAACTCCCCTCCATAGAATTGTAGCTAGACGACACGCTGCAGTTCAGTGAATACCCGTCCCTATTATTTTACACCTACTTATTAGTGTGTGTGTGTGTGTGTGTGTGTGTGTGTGTGTGAGTGTGTGTGAGAAGTAGATAACATTTTTGGGAAGAAACAACATAGCCTCTTTGGCCGCTACTAATACAACGAAAACAAGACGCAATTCCGGGCATTATCAAATCATTTAAAATGGCTCTGAGCACTATGGGACTCAACTGCTGAGGTCATTAGTCCCCTAGAACTTAGAACTAGTTAAACCTAACTAACCAAAGGACATCACAAACATCCATGCCCGAGGCAGGATTCGAACCTGCGACCGTAGCGGTCTTGCGGTTCCAGACTGCAGCGCCTTTAACCGCATCAAACCATTTATTATCTATCAATTTCCGCAGTTTAAAATTTAGCCCGAGCACAAAATACATAACCACAGCAAAAGCCGTATCCGTTTGCCGAGAAAGGCAGAGAGATAGAAATTGAACGCCCCAAACTCGGGTTGCGGAAAGATGGGTCTGTTTGAATGGAACCATACAGGATTTTATCTTAATCGATTTAAGGAAAGTACGAGAAAAATAAATCTTAATATACGGATTTGGATTTGAACACCGATCTTGGCGAATACGAACACAATGTCTTAACCACTGGGTGAGAGATTAATTCAACGCTGTCCGTGAGAAGTCAGATGTCGTTTTTACTTGCAACCAGAAAGTTCCTATGGAACATGCCGGTGAAATGGCCTCATCGAGGGTCTGGAGACTATGTTTGCTTACTGTTGCTGTTTCTGTTTATAGCAAAGTTGTGATTATTATACCACTTGACTCGAATTAAAAAGTTCAAAATACCCTGCTGGATACGTCTGATTCAGTTCTAATTATTAGCTTTACTATTGGTATTATGTGTTCCAATTCACCGAAGATAATGTTGACTTGCGACCTGCGACTCACTTCATCATCTTAATTGTACATAGCATCAGCCGTTGAAGTGATCATTACGGACTTGGCAAGCACATAACTCTTTACGAGTATTAATCGAGGACTTGGTTTCTGGTATAGTTCAATGCAAGTGTAGGTAAATGTGAAGTTGGCCTATACTCAGCATCAGCTACGAACGGTTTATTCAATAATAAGTCAAGACACCTTTTAATGCAGCTGTACTGTTTACGAATGAGGCGTAACTTCAGCGAGGTCGTATTGTAAATTTTCAAGAGCAGAACGTGTGGACAGACACGAATCCTCACGTAGCTCTTGAAACACGTCATCAACAAACATTATCTGTCAATGCTTTTCTGGAGAGTACTATAACCCATGTACGGGAACACGATCCGTTATTAGTGAGACAAAACATGCTTCATGCACAATGGAGCTTCTCGTCATTTAAGCATTATGACCGGTGGGATGCTGAACAACAGATTCCATGAGAGATGGACGGAGAGAAGTTCAAATGGTGCAAATGGCTCTAAGCACTATGGGACTTAACAGCTGAGGTCATCAGTCCCCTAGAACTTAGAACTACTTAAACCTAACTAACCTAAGGACATTCGAACCTGCGACAGTAGCAGGTGCGCGGTTCTGGACTGAAGCGCTCAGAACCGCTCGACCACAGCGGCCTGCGGTGGAGAGAAGTGGTCAGACTCCATAGCCTCCACAATTACCGTACATGAACACACGAGATCTTCCTTTGTGGTGGCGTTTCAAAGCTCATGTATTTCAATCCAGAGAGTCTTTATGCTGGTATTGCGGAAGACTGCGAAACCATACGCCATACCCCTGTATATATCAAAATATCCAGGGGTCAGTGCTATAGCGCGCTGATGCATGTGTCAGTGTGAATGGAGGACATTTTTAACATTTCGCTTAAGAAAGAGTTCCATGTTATATGCTGGTACATTTTGTTCCTGTGTGTTTTCCAGGGTTGTTCTACTACCTAGAGTTTCCATCATATATGAATCACCATATGCGAAGAGGGCCCTCAGTCAGGAAATATCCAAAATGGAATTAAGAACGTTGACGTTTTGCTGAAGGATAGCCACACCTGTCAATGCTAGAAAGAACTCAGGGAAATGCTTGGCTGTGGCAGGGAAGATATTATAGAAATCATGTTATATCCTATGAGGACGTCAGTGAGTTACTGAAGCTGTTCTAGCACGCCAAGGGAGCCCTTCCAGCAGAAGCAAGAAAAGCTGTCCAGTAACACATTGAAAGTTTTCCAGTAAAATGATGTCATTGTGATGGTAAGGATATAAAATATTTTCATGCCGGACTTAGCATTCCAGTGATGTATAAGTTGTGAAGGAGAATCATCCCCAGATAAAGATCATCTTACGAAACTTTTTCAAGGAAAATTGCAATTTGCATTTCTGACGTCTCGGAAATATACTGCCGCTGCACATGTGAAGAGCTGAAGGTGAAAACGAGAAGCTGTCAACTTAGCGATGTAGCAAAGCAATGTGCCATTGAAGATCTAATGGTTCACAAAAGAAGGGCCCAAAATATTCGTACTAATCCAACAGAAGAAGTTAACAGGACAAACAAGTCCCATGTACTTGCTATTAATTTTGACTCCATGCAGAATGTGCAAATTCCACAGATTCCCGTCCAGGATGTATTTTATCCGCAACAGTTGATAGTTCATATATTTAGTGTTCAGGGCACTAAAAAATAATGCAAATATCTGCATATATCATGAGTACAATGGAAAACAAAGGCCGAACGAAGTATGCACTTTCCTCTATATGTTTCTGCAGAGCGTTCCTCCATCACTCACAAAATTACGCAATTGTGGAGGAAGAACAAAAGTCATGTGGTATTGAGATAGTTATTGGCATTGACTGACTGTAACTCGTTTGAGATAATTGAACACTATTTCCCTATCGAGGGACATGCCTTTCTCCCATGTGACAGGTATTTCAGGATAATTTACAGAGAACTTAGAAAACGTGACAGGTTCTATACGATACACGAACTAGCAAAGTTCATAATTCCAGAAAAGGGCAAAACTTCATTGTGATAGAAATTGGTGTCATAGATATACTGAATTTCAAGACTTGGTGGCAGTGGTTATACAAGAAGACTTGCGTTTTAGTTGAAACGTGCCATAAAAATGTTTCAAGAGATAAGAAAATCCAATTTCTTATCAGTAATATGGTGAATTTTACATACAGCGCCATTGTACTTTGTAATAAATATGTAATTATTGGCTGCTATTAAAGCCATTGTTGAAAGCATTTGTCAAGAGAAAAAAGTAACTACTATTGGAAATCCTGAAACTTGCTAAAAGGACCTCAGTCATCGAAGGTCAAACTTTTTTACGTGTAGAATTTTTATTTTTTCACAGTGTGAAACGAACACTGATATTCACACAGATATTATGCGTTACTGATATTTATTTAAGTAGAAAAGAAAGAATGGTTTGATTAAGCATGTGACGAGTAATATATGGCTGTAGGAAGTGTGTATCTTCATGCTTTCATTTCCTGATCAATAAAGTTCTGTAAATGTAGCCATAACAAGGTCTTGTCCTCTTCTGATATCACGGCTGTAAGACGCCCATCTATCTTCTGAGCAAGCCGTAAGACTGGCTTCGTGGATTAGGTGAAGCAACTGATTGTTGGGATGTAGGAAACAGGAGGTGGTAAGATTTCAGTTACGAGGGAAGAGAGTGAATTGAATCATTCATTTGGAATGAGTCAGATGTGATATGCTACATTTGGTACGATCTTAAGAATTATCTCATGATATGGGAGATGGAAGCGATATAAATTGCTCTGGGGGAGAATGAGAAGTATTTGGAAATGAAAGGATGGCAGGCTGTGCTGACATCGCTGCAGCAGCCTCTGGTTTTCAAGAATTGGGAACACAATAGGATGTTGAGACTCGAGTCTAAGGAGACATAAGACAGGCAAAGCTGTTGTAGGTGTTTGAGCTTGTGAGGGGCTTTATGAGATAGTACAGGACACGATTGGAGAAAGTAGGCAGACACTGTAAGCAAGCCGAAATGCTTGCCGTTCAAAGATTTGAAGTGAGGGATGAAACATCGGAGATGCAGAGGTCAATGGAATATTTTTGAAAGTGAAAATGGCACAGATAACGTTTTTGTACACATGGATGATGGTCGTTGGACTCAGTAGCCATGTTTGGTCGACAGGAATTTTAATAATTTTAGTCTATTGTGAATTTCCTTTTGGAATGTTAGTAACTGGGGACTCCATGTTATTCTTCGATCGAAGTTCAGTGCGAGGGATTTTAGTGTTCTAGTTTATGAGTTGGAGAGTTATTGTCTGTGAGCTAAAGGCGTTGGGGCAGATTGCATAGGTGGTTTTATCCTATAATTATTGCCTCTGTTTCTGTTTAGTTGATAGGGAGGCGCCGGCCGGAGTGGCCGAGCCTTTCTAGGCTCTACAGTCTGGAACCTAGCGACCGCGACGGTCGCAGGTTCGAATCCTGCCTCGGGCATGGATGTGTGTGATGTCCTTAGGTTAGTTAGGTTTAAGTAGTTCTAGGTTCTAGGGGACTGATGACCTCAGAAGTTAAGTCCCATAGTGCTCAAAGCCATTTGAACCATTTTGATAGGGAGGCATCACAGGTCACATTAGGTGTTGACATTTTTCAGGTGGAACTGAAAGGATCATTGGGATTTATGGAGGGTGGAATGGAATGCCAGAAATGAAACGTCGTCTGTATACAGGTGTGGGTAGACGGGAGGAGATGGTTCTGGAACATTAGCTGTTTATAGGATATTAAAGAACACTGACAGAATGAATCCTTGAGGCAAGCTTGCGGTTGAGTGGAAAATATGGGAATGGATATTGTTTATTGAAACTTCCTGGCAGATTAAAACTGTGTGCCCGACCGAGACTCGAACTCGGGACCTTTGCCTTTCGCGGGCAAGTGCTCTACCAACTGAGCTACCGAAGCACGACTCACGACCGGTACTCACAGCTTTACTTCTGCCAGTGCCTCGTCTCCTACCTTCCAAACTTTACAGAAGCTCTCCTGCGAACCTTGCACAACTAGCACTCCTGAAAGAAAGGATATTGCGGAGACATGGCTTAGCCACAGCCTGGGGGATGTTTCCAGTTTCTGGATATTATTTATTGTTACACAGCTTGCGTGGTAAGTTAGAAAGAATGCAATTAAAAGGCAGTTGTTTATTGTTAGCGCGCACGTTTATAGTTTGGAAAGGAGGTCGGATCATACCAATCCCGTAAGCTTTTCCTACGTCTAGGAATAGGGAAAGGAATGGTCGACGCTTATCATGTTGTTGATACAGGAGGTGGTCTAGGTGCAGGAGTTGAGTATCAGCAGTGAAGTTGGGTCAGAAGCTATACTGGGTAATTAGGATAGTAAGGTGTTGAACAAGGTGTTTGTGGATACGTTTTGGCGAGGATGGAACAAGTCATTACTTTTATTTTTTATTTATTTGGTCAATAGGATCATACTGGTCTCGAGCTGTCTTCTTCAGCGGTAATACATTTAATACACATTCAGTATAATAGTTAAGATTTTTTTTTCATTTAAGCATTTGTGCGCCTACAACAGGCAAACAAAAGGTATAGCATAAAGGAATGTGTTAGACTTAATGACAAGCATAAGGGTATGTCGGGGAATGCTTCAGAACTGTGGAAAAAAAAGGATTCAGTAACGCATTATAAAAAGAACGAGGCCTCTTTGATACCGTTTATTTGCAGATGTTTATGAGTTCGTACGTTGTAATTTTTGCCACTACTGTTACTTTTATTGGTGTTCATCTTATAAACTTTTTTCAAGACACTATCTATTCCATTCAACTGATCTTCCAGATCCTTTCCTGTCACTGCCGGAATTATAATGTTACTGGCAAACCTAAAAGTCTTTATTCCTTCTCCCAGGACTTAATTTCATTTCCAAATTTCTCCTTTGTTCACTTTACAGTTTGCTTGGTTTACTGACTGAATATCGTTGCGGACAGGCTGCAACGTTCCTTACTCCTTACTCACTTCTTTCTCAGCTTCGTCTCTGCAGTCTGATTCCTGTATAAGCTGTAGATAACGTTCGCTACATATATTTTATTCCTCCTGTCATTAGAAAATGGAGAGTATGTTACAGTAAATATTTTCAAAAATTCCCTCTAAATCTGCAAATGCTACATAGATAGATTTGCATCTTTTTCAATCTGTCTTCTAAGGTAAGTCGTACAGTCTGTACTACCTCGCGTGTTCGCTAATTTCTCCAGAACCTAGACTGATCTTCCAGTCTTTCCATCCTATAGTAGATAATAAGTGTAAGAATGTTACATCCATGACATACTAGACTGATGGATCGGTAATACTAACCCGACAGCACCCGCCTTCTTTATAAATGGGATTTTTAAATCCGTTTTGAAGTCTCAGGGTATTTTACCTATCACATAAAGTCTATGTACAAGATGGAAAAAATTTTAATTGTTTATTCTCTCAAAGATATTAAATAGATCTGAGGGAATTTCATGTACTCTATGTGCCTTTTTTTGACTTAATTCACTCAGTGTTCTGTCAAATTTTTCTCGCAGTATCATACCTCCCACTTCATCCTCATCTACTTCCTTTTCCCTTTCCATAATATTATCTTCAAATTTCTTCCCCTATGTAGACCTTCTATATACTCATTTCAGCCTAACCTTTTTTTAGTACTGGCGTGTCCTCCAAGCCCATGCTCCTCTTTTCTCCAAAGATTTCTTTAGTTTTCCTGTACGTGGCAGCTACCTTTCCAATTCTCATGCGTGTTTCTATAGCTTTGCATATCTCCTTTCAATCATTCCTGCTTTGCCACTTTGCATATTTTGTCTTTTACTCCCTTTTTTGGCGGCTGCATTCCATTTTACTTGCTTCATTTTTATATTTTCGCCTTTCATCGATTACATCTAATATATCTGCGTTATCCAGCGATCTCTATTGGACCTTATCATCATACATGTTTGACCTTCTAATTCCATCACTGTTTCATCTCTCAAAGCTACCCCTATGTTTTCAGTTGTTTCTTTTGCTTGTCTGAGTAAATAGTCGCATAATGTTCCCATTGGCGTTTTCAGATCCTCTAGTTCTTTCAATCTATCCAGATCCTAACCCCTTAATTATCTACCTTTCTGCAGTTTCTTCAGCATCAATCCGCAGTTAGTAACCAGTAAATGATGGTCAGGGTCTAAATCAGTCTCTGGAAATGTTTTCCATTTCAGGATTTGGTTTCAAAACATCGGTGTAGGTGTTAACCGTTATATAACCGTTATATAACATTTACAGTCTGATTTCATGATATTTAAACCAACTGTTTGCAATAATTAAATTGAGATCCGTCCAAATTCTACCAGGTAGCTTCCTCTTTCATTCCTTGCGCCTAGTCCATATACTCGAACTATATTTCCTTCTCTTCCTCTTCCTTTTCTATTATCGACTTCCAGTCTCCATCACAATTTAATTTATTTCTTCCTTAACGACCTGAATAATTTATTTTAGCTCGTCACATATTTTACAATCTCTTCATCATATGTAGAGATTGTACGTATGTGTTATATGTACTACGGTGGTGAGTGCTGACTTTGTGTGTACCTGGGCTACGATATTACATTCACAATGCTGTTCATAATAATTCACCCGCATCTATTTTCTTATTTATTATTACATCTATTACTTCCTGTATTACTTTTGTGTTGATAACCCTGTACTCATCTGACCATGAATCCTGTTCTTCTAATTTTAACCGCTCCATTTCACTTTTCAGATTCCTTAAGCAATCTACCAGATCAAGCGCCCTAAAACTCCACTTTATGGTCCGTAGAACGCCATATTTTTTTCCTTATGCCAACATTATCCTGAGTAATACCCCCCTCCCCCCCTTCCCAAGCAGAGTGGGGGACTATTTTACCTCTGGAGTAGGGTACGTGAGACAATGACATCATAGTTAAGCCATACAGAAGAGCTACATGTCATTGGGAAGTACAGCTGCTATAGTTTTCCCCTGCTTTCAGTTGTACCAACATATCAGTGCCATTTCGGTTAATGTTGCAAGGCTAGGTCAGTCAATTATGCAGACTGTTGCTGCTGCAACTTCTGAGGAGTCTCTGCCTTCTTAAGGCTTAATTACGGAGGGTATTAACACAAAACATTTATTTACAGATTGCATTACTGCCCCACTTCAAGAACCATATGTTAATCTGGACTTCCTACACATGCCGTTCTGATGGTTGCACATAAGGTACGGCTATCTGTATCGCTGAGATACAAAAGCGAGACCAATTTGGACGCAGTCGATTGTTCGTGCGTTACAAATACATCCAGCATGAAATATAGCACCAAGTATTGATTGAATCAGGTTAAAAGGGAATCATTAAACTGTTAGTGCTAATGATAACGTAATGAATAGTGTTGGTAGAATGACAGTGACACTAACGTTAGTCCTTTCTTAATTTTAAGCACCAGTTAGATTATTGTTGGGAAATAGCTGTTACGCTCATCAAAAAAATCGGATAATGATGGTATATTAGGAATGGAATTGCTTTAAGGAGTAGCCGTGGAGAATGCAGAATAAACAGCGAGAGTTGAGATGCAAGAATACGAGCGAAGCGGGAAGAGAGATTACTGGTCTGACGGAATGAACAACTTGGTTACAGGAAAAATAGTAAGCGATCCGTAGGAGGAAACTAATAGGAAAAGAAATCGGGATTTCGTTTGCTGTTTGGCTGTAAGGCACTCTTTTACACAGCGTTACAAAGCTGCTCTACTCGTAGTGGTAACAGAAAGTACATCGGTTTCCCCTCAAATACACTGCCGGAAAAAAATCACAACACGAAGAATTACATCTACATCTACATTTATACCCCTCAAGCCACCCAGCGGTGTGTGGCGGAGGGCACTTTACGTGCCACTGTCATTACCTCCCTTTCCTGTTCCAGTCACGTATGGCTCGCGGGAAGAACGACTGCCGCAGAGCCTCCGTGCGCGCTCGAATCTCTCTTATTTTACATTCGTGATCTCCTCGGGAGGTATAAGTAGGGGGAAGCAATATATTCGATACCTCATCCAGAAACGCACCCTCTCGAAACCTGGACAGCAAGCTACACCACGATGCAGAGCGCGTCCCTTGCAGAGTCTGCCACTTGAGTTTGCTAAACATCTCCGTAACGCTATCACGCTTGCCAATTAACCCTGTGACGAAACGCGCCGCTCTTCTTTGGATCTTCTCTATCGCCTCTGTCAACCCGACCTGGTACTGATCCCACAGTGATAAGCAATACTCAAGTATAGGTCGAACGAGTGTTTTGTAGGCCACCTCCTTTGTTGATGGACTACATTTTCTAAGGACTCTCCCAATGAATCTCAACCTGGCACCCGCCTTACCAACAATTAATTTTATATGATAATTCCACTTCAAATCGTTCCGCACGCATACTCCCAGATATTTTACAGAAGTAACTGCTACCAGTGTTTGTTCCGCTATCATATAATCACACAATAAAGGATCCTTCTTTCTATGTATTCGCAATACATTACATTTGTCTATGTTAAGGGTCGGTTGCCACTCCCTACACCAAGTGCCTATCCGCTGCAGATCTTCCTGCATTTCGCTGTCTATGAGAATGGCACTTGTAGCACCACTATGAGGAAGAAAATCAGGTTTGCCTTAAATAAACGTTGTGACGGTGCATTAGTTACCTTTGAGACTGGACGTGGTGAGTTGATGTTTGTCAAGAATATCTTTAAAGGCGACAAAGACATGATTATCAATACCTGACTGCGTGTGAACGACGTCGTGAAACACTGCAAAAGACTTGGCAGGAATTTAGCCACTGTACAAGATTTCTGACAGCGGTGGTCACGAGAACGTACGGTCGGAAGAAGACTGGACTCCGGAAGGCCACGTGGCACAACCGAGAGGGTAGACCATCATGTTCGGCATATGGCTCTGGCGCACCTTCTGCATCTGTAGCAGCAATTTTAGCAGCAGTTCGAACAACAGTGACACGACAAACTGTTACAAATCGGTTACTTCAAGGACAGCACCGACTCAGACACTCTGTAGCGTGCACCCCATTGAAACCAAACCAGCGCAATTTGTGACATCAGTGGTGCCAAGCGAGAGCTCATTTGAGGGCAGGGTGGAGGTCTCTTGTGTTTTGTGCTGAAAGCTGGTTCTGCCTCGGTGCCAGTGATGGCCGTGTTTTGGTGAGAAGAAGGTTAGTTGAGAGCTTGCAACCAACCAGTCTGCGTGCTAGACACACTGGACCTACACCTAGAGTTATGTTCTGGGATCAGATTTCGTATGACAGCACCCTGACTGCAAATTTGCGCCGCGCGGGATTAGCCGAGCGGTCTCGGCGCTGCAGTCATTGACTGTGCGGCTGGTCCCGGCGGAGGTTCGAGTCCTCCCTCGGGCATGGGTGTGTGTGTTTGTCCTTAGGATAATTTAGGTTAAGTAGTGTGTAAGCTTAGGGACTAATGACCTTCGCAGTTAAGTCCCATAAGATTTCACACACATTTCAACATTTTTTGCAAATTTGTCCTCAATCTGGTGATCGACCTGTTGTGCTGCCATTCATGAACTGCATTCCAGGCGGTGCTCTCCAACTGGATAATGCTCACCCACATACCGCTGTTGTAGCCCAACACGCTCTACAGAGTGTCAACATGTTGCCTTTGCTGCTCGATCACCCGACCTAATCGACCACATATCATCAGATGACATCCCCAGCGTAATCGACAAACAGCCTTAACTGTCCCTGTATTGAGCGACCAAGTGCATCAGGCATGGAACTCCATCCCACAAACTGACATTCGGCATCTGCACATTATGTATACACGTTGGCATGCTTGGATTTAACAGCCTGTCGGTTACACCGGTTATTAATGTACCAGAATTTCACATTTGCAATGACTTATTTCACGCTTACATTAACCTGTGATCTTGCAATGTTAATCACTTCAACATGTTACCAAGACATATATATTACCGAAATTTCATTACTCTACGCTAATTATTTTTATGGATTTGCGATTTTTTTTCTATCAGTGTATATAAAGTTGGGTAGTTGATACTTATTTTGAACTAGATGGCACAGAAATAGATTCGAAAGGGTAAGAGACTGAAAAAATGTCTGTATCGATTTTGTTGAAGACCTGCTCCAAAGGAAACGAAAAGTATATATACAGGAGTAATGTCCCTTCCACGCTACAACAGTATCACATGCCCAATTAAAGTAGGTATCCAACAGCAAACCGAAGTTTTTCTCTGTGTCTTGACAATTGTTGTAGGAGATCAGGTGAAAGTTTATCGTGTCAGAATAGCGATTCGTAGTGCGCAACGCTGCTAGACGCAGAAGCGCAGATGAGTCAGCAGGACGGCACGTGCCGTCTGCACATAGCTACTCATATCGCCGACCTCTGATGACTGTAATGATTAGCACAGAGCGCTGCCAGTGCTGCCACTGCGCTCGCCTTTTCATTGGATCGATGTTTAATAACTGCAACAAGACGACCAGAATGTCTAACATTGTTCAGAGTCTCAGTGATTATCTCAGCGCAACATCCCATTGCCGTTTGTTGTGGATGTCTGCTGTAGTTATTTTATAAAACTCATTATCTTATTGACAAAGCGGACAATGGCAGAAGAATTTATAAAATTTAATTAGAACCAGTTTTTTCCACCTAGTTCCTTTCTACACTGATGTGGCTGTCCACCTATCCAGTCCCTCAACGCTACGTATACTTTCTAGCGAGTGGTTTCATACGCCACAATTGCAAGTTAACTCCTCAGAAAAGATAAGCCTATAGCATGGATACACGATCCAGTGATTCAGTCGTCCTAAATTTCAATTCTCAAAAAAATGGTTCAAATGGCTCTGAGCACTATGGGACTTAACTTCTATGGTCATCAGTCCCCTAGAACTTAGAAGTACTTAAACCTAACTAACCTAAGGACATCACACACAGTCATGCCCGAGGCAGGATTCGAACCTGCGACCGTAGCAGTCGCGCGGTTCCGGACTGAGCGCCTAGAACCGCTCGGCCACCGCGGCTGGCTTCACTTCTCATTAATGAAGTAAAGTATACTAATTCTCGACTGGAAATTAAATGAAACTGCCACCAATTCACTACCCATCTGAACACGTGAGACAGATTAAAGTGATTAAAAATACCTGCGGTTCACTTCTGGTCTATTAACCATATTGCAGTATTCACATATAAGACAAAGGTGCTAGGTTAGCTTGGCATTATTAGGTATCTGGTTCACAGAGCAAAAACTGCGTCTTTCTAAGTTTAAATCTGCCCATGCATACACTGCATACAAGAACTCGTCTTCTCAGTATCAGTTTTGCCGCATCTGCTCATCAGTTGGTACTGAGAGATAACACAGTGGCCGAAGGGAGAGTCACGACTAGCGTTCTTTGGAGAGTGTCACGTCTCAGAAAAGAAGTATGTTTCTGACCTAGCAGAATGAGGGCGGGCATTATCGTGCAGTAGCATCACTTCACGCAGTCTCTTTCGTGGATGCGTGAAGACATCCGTACGGGGGGTTGCTGCTTCGTTTAGGCTCAACCATTACTTTCTTTTCCTTACTTTGACATAAAGACACCATTTCTCGTCACCAGCAAGGACACAGGATAGGAGTGATTGGTGTTGTTCACGAACCAGTAGATGACCAGCAAACAGAGATGCACATACAGCCACCCAGTGATTTTTGTGATTTTGGCTTAGAGCATGCGGTATACATACATCCTATTTTAGAACCTTCCCCACTGCATGCAAATGTCGAACGATGGAGGAATGATCACAATTCATAGCATTTGCCTGTTCTCAAGTAAACTGACTCCAAAGGTCTTCCCGAACGTGGAGAATCACTAATGTCGAAACGATCCTTCTTAAAACGAGAAAACCGTTTTCTTGCCGTGCTCAGTCCAATGGCATTACCCCCATACACGGCGCAAAAGGTTATGGCTACCTCCACTGCCGTCACCCCACAAATGAACTCAACCAGAAAAATATGTCAGAAATGTTCCGATTTCTCCACCTGGCACTCCATTTTCTGGCGTCCATAGATACAGTCACTATCTCCAAATGACGAAATGACAACATGTAAACTCAAACAGCAACAATGAACTACAAATAAAAAATGACACTCGACAAATAAACCCATAGCAACCGGAATACCAACATACAAAACAAAGACGCTGCAAACTTACGCACCAACCTTATGTTAAATACCATGACCTATGCAGCTGTAAGTAAATCACAGAGCAGTTATACACGTATTAACAGAAATAGGACTTGTAGACACAGTTGTAGTTCGATGGGGAGAGGGGCTAGACCTGGGTTGTATGAAATATTTTCAATATTTAGGAAGACGAATGTCGACTTGCAAGTACCCATAAAAACGTTTCAATTCCGACTCTGTTAAAACTTGCGTAATATCGGCTTTTAAATCATTTTCCTGAAAGAAAAACGCCTGACTGCACTACATTATTTCCTTTCCGTGACAGCTAAGGGGTACCGGGACGGAGTGGGGTGGGGGGAGGGGGGGGGGCGGGGGCGGTCTCCTCGTGCCCTCGACACAGAGTTTACGCGTACGAAAAAGGAGCTTCCTGGGGATCAAATAAAATGTTGAGCATCCACATGGCACTCCATTTTCTGGCGTCCATAGATCCAATCACTATCTCCAAATGACGAAATGACAACATTTAAACTAAAACAGCAACAATGAACTATAAGTAGCTTTACGTTAGATATATAGGTTGATCAGAAACGCTCTGAAAAGCTTGGAAGGATGTTGCAGGGGAGATTGTGCTGAGTAATAATTATTAAGAAAAAAATTACATACGTTGTGCCATTTCCAAATTATTTAACATTGAGGTAAGCCAATTAGGTCTTCACGCAAGCAAAATCAAGCAGCCTGCTAGAGACAGTGTGACAAACGTGGCCTTTTCTCAAAAAATGGTTCAAATGGCTCTGAGCACTATGGGACTTAACGTCTATGGTCATCAGTCCCCTAGAACTTAGAACTACTTAAACCTAACTAACCTAAGGACATCACACAACACCCAGTCATCACGAGGCAGAGAAAATCCCTGACTCCGCCGGGTATCGAACCCGGGCGTGGGAAGCGAGAACGCTACCGCACGACCACGAGCTGCGGACAGGCCTTTTCTCACCTAGCTTAAATTTATAAATTCCGAAAAAGGCACATGTTAACTAGTGATGAGCATTTGAACAAGTGGTAACTCACAGACACACAGATGTCTGTGCAATATCGCATTGTAGAGCGTGCAAGTGCTTGAACGAACGACCTGATTGGGTAACTTCAGGGCTAAATAGAGAAAAGACAAAAATATGACGCCACACCTAGGAGTCATGAAAATTGATCACAAACTCATATTCATACAGGCAGCCCAGTATTTAGGTAATGCTACTCCCACGGCCCAATAATTTTTTTCGGCTTCTCCACCAACATCAAACTTAGGAAATTCTGAAGAACATGTAGTAGAAAAAGTGTAAACAAGTTATTTTAAATAGATGTATATTATTTAAAGGCTGGTTGGTTGGTTGTTTGATCTGGGGGAGGGGACGAAACAACGAGGTCATCCGTCCCATCGAATTAGGGGAGGGTGAGGAAAGAAGTCGGCCGTGCCCTTTCAAAAGAACCATCCAGGCATTTGCCTGAAGCGATTTAGGGAAATCAAGGATAACTTAAACCAGGATGGTCGGACGCGGGTTTGAATCTTCGTCCTCCCGAATGCGAGTCCAGTGTGCTTACTACTGTGCCACCTCACTCGGTATCAATTAAAGAAGAAATCTTCGAAAAAGGAAAATATTGCACGGGCTATGGTAACAAACACTGAGTCAGATTAGAAAGATTGGTTGCAGCGTGTTCAAAATTCAGGATGGCGACGCCAAACATATACTGTTATTAACCACACACATACGCACGAAGGATAACTCAGTAGAAAAAAAAAAGGATTAGTATATCAACAAAGAATGGGTTTCTTCTTGCTTGTTATCAGTAAACACAATTATCACATTGTCAAAGTCCAGTTTCATAGTCAGATCATTTTCTATTGCTAGAACAGTCAGATATTCAAACGTTCCTGAGTCTGAGAAGCACGCAAGAAGTTCTCAACCCTTCTGAGAATTGAGAAGGAGCGTTCAGCAGTTCGTTGCTGGAGTGCACAAATAAATTTGAAGAGCGAGTCTGATGTTTGGTTAAATATCAAAGAGATTTTACTCTCTCATGATTTTATTTAAAACAAACAGAGAAGTAGCGATGTCACAACCAGAACTCAAAAGAAACTTTTGAAATGGATACATTCTGTTGCAAAAGACTCCTCTAAATTCTCTGAGTAAACATGCTGCAGCTGTTTTGCAGCATTGCAGACTTCATCAGGGTCCATTTTCGCCAAACGAGATAAGAATGAGAACTTTCCAGAAAATTCTTTGTAGACACAAAGACGCTTATTGAGCTCTGTGGATAGTCTGTGCAATGTAATTAAATAGCTGGTCTTCAGTATGTCATGATCATATTTGCAAACCATAGTTTCATTTGCCGATTCAGAGTCTGAGTCATCAAAGGACGTCTTTCGTTCCTTCACACATTTTCCTCTAGCTACGTTGACTTCTACAACTTGTTGTTCAATCTCCACACTTCAAAAAGCTTTGTCGTTTCATCTATGAAAGTTGAAGTGAAGTGTGAAGTTTCACGAGAGCAGAAATGTCAACTTCTTCTGACTGTAGTGTTTTACTCGCTGCATTCAAACGTTCCAAAATATTGCTCCACATTGCAGCCATGAATGCAATGTCTTTAGAGTTAAGCTTTTGCATTATCTCTATTGCTTCTGATTTAATCACAGCTTTCTCGTTTTTTTCTTCAGAAATGCCTGAAGAGCTTTATTAATTGCATCCCAATTAGCATTTATGCTTTTGGAGGCATCTTATCGACATGACCATCTTGTGATCCAGAGAGACTTTAAACTCAACTTTCCATCTTCAAAAATTGGCTGCCGAATTTGCCAGTGTTCTGTAGATGCCGAAAAAAATTGTAAATTGTTTGTAGCAAATCAAAAAAATGTTGTAGCCATTTTACAGCATGTGGCTGCACTTGATCCTACCAGATTCAGGGAATGAATGAAGGAAGGGATGAAAACCGCCAAGAGATTGAATGATTTGATTCGGGCTTGTAGGCCAGAGTAGATTCCCACCATATTTGCAACATTATCATAACTCTGGCAGTTGCTTATATCTATGCCATGGGAGTTGAGGAACCTAAATACTGCAACTGTAAATTCTTCCCCCGTATGTCCAGCATTTCTCATAAACTCTACAAACCTCTTTTGTGGTACACCATATTTATTCACATACAGCATAATAAAACTTAACTGATCACAGTGTGAAACATCAGGAGTAGAATCAGCAATAAGAGAGAAGTACGTCGTATCAACAATCTCCCTTATAATTTCTTCTGTGACAGTCTTCCCCCACAATATTTATTTCTTTATAAGTGCTAAATGATAAATAAGAAATGTATCCTTTACCCAGGTTTCCACATTTAGCTATATGGCCGGCTAAGAACGAATCAAATTCAGCTATCATGTCTAAACACATCATAAAATTACCGTTCCTTCATCTCCAGGAAATGGCAATCCCCGCGAAGGAAGTTTTTTTCACTATTGCCAGTACTCTCTGTAGTACATTTCTCCAACACTTTACTTCTTCTTGTAATTGAGTAATAAATAGTTTATCAACTTTACATAGATTATTTTCACTTTCTTTGAAACTTAAAACACAATGACGATGTTCACTGGCATTTTCATGTTTTCATAACTCTTTGATTAGCGTGTTTCCAATCACTAAAGTCACGTGTACCGAACTAGGATGAACCCACAAACAATTTACACGGTGCACAGTAACGTGACCCCTGACTAGGAGAGTAAAGCAAGTAATTGCGTTGCACCATGTCTCCATTCAACAACTTCCTTTGAAACAAATCATTGGAAATAATTCTTCATTTATCAGGATATGCTCGTCTGACGTTACAAAATCACATAATTCCGTTTTGTACTATGTAATCTCGAGTTTTTCACAGATTTCCTAAAAGAAAGGGTCTTCATCAACTGTAAAGTCAGACAATACTTACCCTAGGCCTAACTCTGGTTCACTTGCTGCGGAACTGTTCGTATGTTGATTATCAAGTTTAGACTTACAACGTCGGGATTTTCAGCACAACTACCGCCGCACTGTGAATCATTTGTATGTTTCAGGTTCTCAGCAGAGGAAGAAGTTGCAGCTGCAGAAAGTAGTCCTTTGTTAACGAAAAACGTGTGTAACTTTCACGTTTGATCTAACACTTCATTTTGCCTCCATCTCTTTTGTTCAACTAATTTTCTGTATCGAGCGACACTGAGACGTTTCCTACCGTCCATATCGACGTGTACTTTATATCAGAACTTCACCACATGAATAAAACAGGGAGAAATACACATAAACAATAATAATAAAAACACTAAGCTTCTGTTTCTACATTTGATGCGTCCGTTTCAAGCAAGCAGCCACACAAAAACATCGCAATTGCGTGTCGTGGACATCTCCGTTTGTCTACCTACGATTTCCGTCTAACTTAGAAGAATTCCCGCAATCACCCATGCTTTTTACTTATTTTTTGTGCATGTAAATTTTATGCCTCAAAAATTTGTCAGCCCTAAGAATTTTCCGCCCTGGGCCCGGGCCCATGTCGCCCAGGCGTAAATATGGGACTGCATACAGGTATCGACAGACAATACAAAATTGTAAACATTTACGGACAATGGATGGATGTGAGACGCTGCAGCGCAATTTCACCTCGCAGCTGGCAAGGATAATACACAGGGAACATGTCGATACCAGGGCATAAAGACTTTGCGAGTTTCATTCGGTGTACTCAGTTGGACAGTAACTATGGCTTGCAGACTGGCGAGTGAACAATGTACGCAGATGTCATTATTTGGGAGGGGACGTGTAATTGGGCTCAAAAAAGCCGATTGGAGTAATCGGCGAATCGTTCGACATTTGAATAGGAGCGTTGCCATTATTTGACAATGTTGACAGGAATGGGTGAGTCACGGCCGAATACTGCTCAAGAAGAAAGCGGTCGACCTAGGGAGACGACAAAACGTGAGGACCGAGCAATCTTCAGAGAGGCACTGAGAGCCCTGGATTCATCATTACCATCCATCCGGCGTGCGCTTGGTGCTTCAGTGACCGGAAGGACCATTCACTGCGCCCCTTGCGCCGACTACCATTGACCTCTGTACACAAACAAGCCCGTTTGCAGTGGTGTCGGAAACACTCGGCCTGGAATCTCATTGATTGAAGTAGAAATGTCTTCAGTAATGAGTACCGTTTCAAACTGAGCCCCGATGAACAGCGAAGACGTGCCTGGAGACGCCGCAGACAGCAGTCCAGTGGGATACCAGTCTGATTGTCACCCGCCATAAGGACCGACATCCAAGAGTAATGGTCTGGAGTGCCATTTAATTCCACAGTAGGACCGCTGTGGGTGTCATCTGCGGCACCCTTACAGTATAGCGGTACGTCGATAACATTCTACTCTCCGTTTTGTTGCCCTTCAGGGCTAGTCATCCTGAGCTTACATTTCAGCAAGATAACGCCCGCCTGCACACGGCAGGTTTTTCTACTGCTTGTCTTCATGCTTGTCAATTCTGCCTTGGCCAACCACACCGATGGATCTGTCCCCAACTGAGAACGTTCGGTGCACTATGGGCAGGATCCTCCAGTCAGATTTTGATGCTCTAATGAGCCATTTGTTCAAAAAAAAATATTCAAATGTGTGTGAAATCTTATGGGACTTAACTGCTAAGGTCATCAGTCCCTAAGCTTACACACTACTTAACCTAAATTATCCTAAGGACAAACACACACACCCATGCCCGAGGGAGGACTCGAACCTCCGCCGGGACCAGCCGCACAGTCCATGACTGCAGTGCCTGAGACAGCTCGGCTAATCTCGCGCGGCATTTGTACAAAATTTGGCACAGTATCGCTCAGGAGGAAATCCAACAACTCTGTCAATCAATGCCAAGTCGAACAACTGTTTGCATAAGGGACAAAGATGGAACAACGGGTTATTGACTTGCTCAGTTTGTGAAGCTCTTTCTCCTGAATAAGCAGTCCGGTTTTTCTGAAATTACAATCATCTGTTTGTCTGTACACGTACGTCACATCTACCGATTGCCGTCTCATTCGGATAATTCCTTCGTAGTGAGGGTTTTTTTTTTGTCTTAGAGTGTAACTCGATTATTTTATCAACAATTATTTCTCAGCACTACCCCCCTTCAACACCCTCACAATCTTCTTAGACAGTTTCTGATCACCCTGTATAGGGGAGAAGCTTTATAGCAAGTATGACACTCGATGTTCGTTTCATGGCTGACTCTCTAACACTGGAAAATATAGACTCGGAGCAACATTTATTCATGTAACTTTTTGCCATTTCATTTATGCAATAATTTATTTTAAAATTGTTTTTGGTTGTACGAAATTTCTTCTACATCTCTGTTATCCGACGGGGGTCAGTAGATTGGGATGTCCGCTGTCAGAGACTCCTCCAGTGGTAGCTAAGACGTGCCAGAAGGCCGTCACATGGACCTGGCCATTAGCGTCAAGCTAGTGATAAAACCCGACCTCCGAGCTGCCGTAAGAAACTCTGAATCGTGCTCTGCTTAAGTCTCTACCTCGCTTACAATGTACTTTCTTGACTTGGCTGTTTACTGCATTTTAGCTGGACTACGTTTTGGATTGCTGCTATACAGATTATTGACAGATTGCTTCACCCTGGACTATCTTGATTATTCTCTTGTTGTATTCTCCAAGCTACGGCGACCCTGCGCGGGCTGGAATTGAGAACTATCAAGTGAATACAGTGAATCCATATTTTCTGTGTAAGAGTGTGTTGCATCACAGCAGGAGTAATATAGGCAATGAGGACTACTGTGTTAGGAGAACAGACTAATTTCAATGATAATTCATCAGTAATTCATGAAACTGTGGCAACTTGAAATGCACCGAGCGAGGTGGCGCAGTGGTTAGCACACTGGACTCGCATTCGGGAGGACGACGGTTCAATCCCGTCTCCGGCCGTCCTGATTTAGGTTTTCCGTGATTTCCCTAAATCGTTTCAGGCAGATGCTGGGATGGTTCCTTTGAAAGGGCACGGCCGATTTCCTTCCCAATCCTTCCTTCACCCGAGCTTACGCTCCGTCTCTAATGACCTCGTTGTCGACGGGACGTTAAACACTAACCACCACCACCACCACTTGAAATGCAACATCAGGCACAACAAGAACAACGAGAGCAACAGCTTCAAATGCAAATTGTGGAACAGCAGCATCAGCTGTTTATACTACAGCAGGTCAACAAGCCAGGACGGGACCCATCACTAGCATTCTCGTCAATTCATCCAGAATAGAAAGACTGAGAATCGTTCTACAGTCGTCTGCTGCTCTACTTCCAGGCCAATGGCATAACCGACTTTGTTCGACAGAGTGCATTTCCGCTATCTACTAACCGTCAGTTACTGTGTCTTCTACAAAAATTACATCCTCTCGATAAGCCTGAGTGTTTAGATTTGTCTAAAATACAGAACTTGCTATTTAAGCATTTCGTGCAGCAAACAAGTCTTTTTTTCTTTTTTCTTTTCTTTACGTTGTTGCGTGATGTCGCCTCAATTATATGTTGTATGGACAGCTGTACTCAAAGAGCTGACCCCTAAGTGTCGACTTTTGTGTGAAAATCAATCCTATGCTGAATGGTTGGTGCGTGATGTAATAGTTACGTATGCACCCTACAAAGAAGTTTGCGCACAGACACTGAAATTAAAAAATACGACTTTTTATAAAGAAGTGTTAGCGATTGCACAAACTTTTGAAATTTCGCATACAGCACATCTCTGTTTTGAGGAAAGTGGTATATATTTTGTAAAGCTGCTTAAAATATTGAAGACAACACAGCAAAATTTTAATGATGGTGAGGTGGATTCCATAAAATGGCTTCCCCATTCACGTAACAGTAAGCATGATCGAAAATCAGCAAAAGCCCAAACAACAAATCAGCAGCGGTACGTGTTTGCCTCACTCTCTTCGCGTATTAGTCGACCACATCATTGGCTTCAAATGGCTCTGAGCACTATGGAACTCAACTGCTGAGGTTATTAGTCCCCTAGAACTTAGAACTAGTTAAACCTAACTAACCTAAGGACATCACAAACATCCATGCCCGAGGCAGGATTCGAATGGCTCTGAGCACTATGGGACTCAACTGCTGAGGTTATTAGTCCCCTAGAACTTAGAACTAGTTAAACCTAACTAACCTACGGACATCACAAACATCCATGCCCGAGGCAGGATTCGAACCTGCGACCGTAGCGGTCTTGCGGTTCCAGACTGCAGCGCCTTTAACCGCACGGCCACTTCGGCCGGCGCAGGATTCGAACCTGCGACCGTAGCGGTCTTGCGGTTCCAGACTGCAGCGCCTTTAACCGCACGGCCACTAGGGCCGGCGACCACATAATGTGAGCGTGCTTCGGTCGGCTCGCTTGTTTACCTGTGCGCTTGAAACCGATCAGAATGTGCTCTGCTGTTTTAACGACCAGACAACTCACCCGCGAAGCTATTCGAGCTTCCATAGCGTATATGACAATCGAAATAATTGACGTTGTTTTTGTTTACAGTAATGTCACCGCGCGTTTCCGATAACGTCCGCGAGAGATCAAGAACAGAAATATCGTGGTTTGGTAGTAGTATCTCTGCTGCCCAAAATCTCTATAAAAACAGTAGGAAGCGGTATAGAGATTGTTTTGCCAAATATATACGCCTCAGTGCCCGCGCAGGGAAGCGTGCTGTGCGCAGTACTGTAAAAAAGGACGTGTGGTGGAAGTTTGCAAAAATGGCACCGTGTCACACCGACAAAACCGCAGCAGCGTAAATGAGGATACCTGTCCCGGATTGGTGCTCTGTCTCCTCAACCGACATCACAAAGATTACGATCATACAGCAAGCACCTTTTGCGCGGTAAATGCCTAGTAACGGCGTTGAGTAAAGATGGAAATCGTCCAGTTAATTTCTTTATTATGTCATCACGTTAGACACAAAACACTGTTGGGGTGGTCGCTTTTTCATATTTTGGTTTTAAAATGGTAGATGACATCAACATTGTATCAGCACTCGTATCATCTGATGATCTTGATTCACTATGCAACGAATTTTCAAAGGCATTTTTCACCAGGCTTGGGTTAAAATCAAAAATAGTAGAAAATGGTATTAACAGGTGTAGGGTCCTTATGAATAGGAAGATAGGGCAGAGAGTGAGTTACTGTGAAAAGTTCAGTGACAGGGTTGTTCTCATCAGAATCGACAGCAAACCAGCGCCAACAACAATAGTTTCGGTATACACGCGGACGTCACAAGCAGGTGATGAAGAGGTAGAGAGAGTATATGAAGATATTGAAGCGGTAATTCAGCATGTAAAGGGAGATTATAATTTAATTATCATGGAGGATTGGAACGCGGTAGTAGGGGAAAAAACTGAAGAACGAATTACGGGAAAATGTGCAGTTGGTGGCAGGAGTGAGAGAGGAGAAAGACTTATTGGGTTCTGCGATAAATTTCAGCTAGTAATAGTGAATACACTGCTCAAGATTCACAAGAGGAGGAGGTACACTTGGAAGACATGGGAAGATTCTACCTGAATTACATCATGATGAAACAGAGATTCCGAAATCAGATAGTGAATCGCAAGGACTATCGATGACCATATATTGACTCAGATCACCAGTTAGTTATGATGAAGAGTACACTGAAGCCTAAGAACATCGTTCGGAAGAATCAGTGTGGATAGAAGTGGAATACTGAAATACTGATGAATGATGTGACGCAGCTGATGTTCTCTAAGATTGTAGATAGTGCGATAATGAATACCGAGTAAGCAGTTCAGCTGAGTATGAATGGACATCTTTATAAACGGCTATCACAGAAGTTGGAAAGACAAACATAGGTACAAGGGAGGTAACTGCGAAAAAATGTTAGGTAACAGAAGACATACTTCAATTGATCGTCGAAAAAAGGAAATACAAAGATGTTCAAGGAAAGGCAGGAATACATCAGTATGAGACGCTTAGGAATGAAATAAAAAGGAAGTGCAGAAAAGCCAAACTGAAATGGCTGAAGGTAAAATGTGAAGGAATCAAAAAAGAAATGGTCATCGGAAAGACTGATTCAGTAGACAGAAAGTTCAAAACAACCTTTAGTGAAATTGAAAGCAAGAGCGGCAACATTAAGACTGCAATGCAAATTCCACTGTTAAACGCAGAGGAGAGAGCGAATAGGTAGAAAGACTACAATGAAGGCCTCTACGTGAGGAATGAGTTTTCTGATGACGTGACATGAAGAAATTGAAGTCGATATGGAAGACATAGGGGATCCAGTATTACAGTTAGAGTTTAACAGAGCTTTGGAGGACTTGAGATCAAATATGACCTAAAAAAACAATATTAATTTGGAATTTCTAAAGTCATTGGCGGAAGTGGCAACCAAACGACTGTTCAGGTTGGTATGTAGAGTCTAGGAGACGGAAGACATATCATTAAACTTTGCCAAGGTATTATACACACCATTCCGAAGACAGCAAAAGCAGATAAGTGCCACAACTAACGCACAATCAACTCAACAGCTCTAGTTGCTGACAAGAGTAATATACAGGAGGATAGAAAAGAAAACCGAAAATCTGTTAGATGACGATCAGTTCAAATCAAATCTGCGCAGACAATCTCAACGCGTGGACAAGCGATCATCGCAAATCTGCCGCTAAAAAGTGTTTGAGTCAGCTGTTTGTTTAGTCAGGAGTTTGGACTGTGTGCGCAGAGTGAATTTTAAAATAGCAGATGCATGAATTGATCTAGATGTATAGTAGTCATACATATTTGTGGAAAATGGAAAGCAGGGAATGTAGCGATAAGGATAAGAAAGCAGCTGCTTATACTTCTTTAACAGAGAAATTACGAGCGATTGCCCCTACGGCAAACGGTACCCGGGGATTGTTACCATACTTTCACTCAGTACTGTCCTCCGCCAATAATGGAAGATCTTGGAACAGTGCCTTCAGGGACACAGTTATTATTACATTTCTTTTACTTCATAATATAATATGTAGCCGGCCGGTGTGGCCGAGCGGTTCTAGGCGCTACAGTCTGGAACCGTGCGGCCGCTCCGGTCGCAGGTTCGAATCCTGCCTCGGGCATGGATGTGTGTGATGTCCTTAGGTTAGTTAGGTTTAAGTAGTTCTAAGTTCTAGGGGACTGATGACCTCAGAAGTTAAGTCCCATAGTGCTCAGAGCCATTTTTGAATATAATATGTGTTTCATAACAAGAGTGATTTAGAAGTGAACTGTAGAATTCACTACCACAATACTATAAGTAAAACTTTCCAGATATATTATGAATCTCTGTCTAGACTTCAGAATGGAATTTTGTACTGTAGTGCAAAAGTTGCTGGTAGACTTCAGGCTGGGAACTGACAATCTCTACTTAGAAACAAACTGAACTGTAGCTCATTGAACTTCTAAGAATATGCTATGTCTCAAACACGTCTAAATTTATAAAAATGAGATCTGTAACTTTTCAGAACTGAGGTACAGTACTTCACTTGCCTTCATGAAATCATCTTTCAATACAGCGTAAATAGCTCAGGTGTATTCGGTATAATTTCACTCTACGCTTATTTCGAAATTTCAATGGCAAATTCTAGATCCTTGTAGCTCCTATTGGCAGGAATTTCAACGCCACCGTTTTTATCCTCATACAAGTTTTTTTTGTGTTATTCTAGGAGTTATGAGCGTCGAAATATAGTTATACGTTTCTATTTTCTTTTCTTTATTGTGATTTCATTCCCTTGCCCCAGATGGGCAGGGGAGGGCTGTCAGCAGAATAATCGGACTCTCTTCAGCTGAGTGACATGAGAGCTAATGCAAAAAGAAAATTATACGTATAAAGGCGATAAAAAAAGGGGGACATAAAAACAGAGTAAGGGGAGATAATGGAGGTATAAAAACACTGACATGGAGACGTTCATGGGGTACGTTTCTAAAACAATCCTCAAATAAGTATGCCAGTCGAAAAATTCGCCCTGCAACTCGTGAAGTAAGTTTTTATGTGCCACAACTACCTTTGCTTAAGCAGTCACTGTGTAGACCATTTTGCTTTAGCTTTCTGTTTCTGGCACTTTGTTTGCTTTTGAGACCGCAACAGAATTTCCTCCATTTCTGAAGAAACGAAATAAACTTTGAGGTTACTGTACGAGAGTGTCGTCGCTTGCCACTGAACTTTCCTTTCTATACCGATAGGTGGCGGGCGACCAGTAGATTGGAACGTATGTCGTGTGAACATACCACATTTGCAGTGATCTATTGCATGCACAGACATATGCATAGATTCTGCGCAGACAGATCGTTGGGTGTGGACGGACCTTTAAGAATTCTGTCTTTTAGTGCGGTACTTATATGCGAAACTAGATCTCGACATCCCTGCTTATTAAATTATGTAATTATTTTTTGCTTTCAATTAGTGTACATTATTCCCGTTCACTGGGTTTGTATAAAGGTTACTGCACCTTTATTGGGATACACAAATGAGTACTTGCTCAAAATGTTTTGCAGGACTTTTGTATTAACATCAGGTTGTTGTTGTTGTGATCTGCAGTCCGGAGACTGGTTTGATGCAGCTCTCCATGCTAATCTATCCTGTGCAAGATCCTTTATCTCCCAGTACCTACTGCAACCTACATCCTTCTGAATCTGCTTAGTGTATTCATCCCTTGGTCTCCCTCTACGATTTGTACTCTCCACGCTGCCCTCCAATGCTAAATTTGTGATCCCTTGATGCCTCAGGACATGTCCTACCAACCGATCCCTTCTTCTAGTCAAGTTGTGCCACAAACGTCTCTTCTCCCCAATCCTATTCAATACCTCCTCATTAGTTACGTCATCTACCCACCTAATCTTCAACATTCTTCTGTAGCACCACATTTCGAAAGCTTCTATTCTCCTCTTGTCCAAACTATTTATTGTCCATGTTTCACTTCCATACATGGCTACACTCCATACAAATACTTTTAGAAACGACTTCCTGACACTTAAATCTATACTCGATGTTAACAAATTTCTCTTCTTCAGAAATGCTTTCCTTGCCATTGCCAGTCTACATTTTATATCCTCTCTACTTCGACCATCATCAGTTATTTTGCTCCCCAAATAGCAAAACTCCTTTACTACTTTAAGTGTCTCATATCCTAATCTAATTCCCTCAGCATCACCCGAATTAATTCGACTGCATTCCATTATCCTTGTTTTGCTTTTGTTGATGTTCATCTTATATCCTCCTTTCAAGACACTGTCCATTCCATTCAACTGCACTTCCAAGTCCTTTGCTGTCTCTGACAGAATTACAATGTCATCGGCGAACCTCAACGTTTTTGTTTCTTCTCCATGGACTTTCATACCTACTCCGAATTTTTCTTTTGTTTCCTTTACTGCTTGCTCAATATGCAGATTGAATAACATCGGGGACAGGCTGCAACCCTATCTCACTCCCTTCCCAACCACTGCTTCCCTTTCATACCCCTCGACTCTTATAACTGCCATCTGGTTTCTGTACAAATTGTAAATAGCCTTTCGCTCCCTGTATTTTACCCCTGCCACTCTTTAGAATTTGAAAGAGAATATTCCAGTCAACATTGTCAAAAGCTTTCTCTAAGTCTACAAATGATAGAAACGTAGGTTTGCCTTTCCTTAATCTTTCTTCTAAGATAAGTCCTAAGCTCAGTACTGCCTCACGTGTTCCAACATTTTTACGGAATCCAAACTGATCTTCCCCGAGGTCGGTTACTACTAGTTTTTCCATTCGTCTGTAAATAATTTGTGTTAGTATTTTGCAGCTGTGACTTATTAAACTGATAGTTCGGTAATTTTCACATCTGTCAACACCTGCTTTCTTTGGGATTGGAATTATTAAATTCTTCTTGAAGTCTGAGGGTATTTCGCCTGTCTCGTACATTTTGCTCACCAGATGGTAGAGTTTTGTCAGGACTGGCTCCCCCAAGGCCGTCAGTAGTTCTAATGGAATGTTGTCTACTCCTGGGGCCTTGTTTCGACTCAGGTCATTCAGTGCTCTGTCAAACTCTTCACGCAGTATCGTATCTCCCATTTCATCTTCATCTACATCTTCTTCCATTTCCATAATATTGTCCTCAAGTACATCGCCCTAGTATAGACCCTCTATATACTCTTTCCACCTTTCTGCTTTCCCTTCTTTGCTTAGAACTGGGTTTCCATCTGAGCTCTTGATATTCATACAAGTGGCTCTCTTTTCTCCAAAGGTCTCTTTAATTTTCCTGTAGGCAGTATCTATCTTACCCCTAGTGAGATAACCCTCTACATCCTTACATTTGTCCTCTAGCCATCCCTGCTTAGCCATTTTGCACTTCCTGTCGATCTTGTTTTTGAGACGTTTGTATTCCTTTTTGCCTGCTTCATTTACTGCATTTTTATATTTTCTCCTTTCATCAATTAAATTCAATATTTCTTCTGTTACCCAAGGATTTCTACTAGCCCTTGTCTTTTTACCTACTTGATCCTCTGCTGCCTTCACTACTTCATCCCTTAGAGCTACCCATTCGTCTTCTACTGTATTTCTTTCCCCCATTCTTGTCAATTGTTCCCGTATGCTCTCGCTGAAACTCTGTACAACCTCTGGTTTAGTCAGTTTATCCAGGTCCCATCTCCTTAAATTCCCACATTTTTGCAATTTCTTCAGTTTTAATCTACAGTTCATAACCAACAGATTGTGGTCAGAGTCCACATCTGCCCCTGGAAATGTCCTACTATTTAAAACCTGGTTCCTAAATCTCTGTCTTACCATTATATAATCTATCTGATACCTTTCGTATCTCCAGGATTCTTCCATGTATACAACCTTCTTTTATGATTCTAGAACCAAGTGTTAGCTATGATTAAGTTATGCTCTGTGCAAAATCCTAACAGACGGCTTCCTCTTTCATTTCTTAGCCCCAATCCATATTCACCTACTATGTTACCTTCTCTCCCTTTTCCTACTGTCGAATTCCAGTCACCCATGACTATTAAATTTTCGTTTCCCTTCACTACCTGAATAATTTCTTTTATCTCATCATACATTTCTTCAATTTCTTCATCTGCAGAGCTAGTTGGCATATAAACTTGTACTACTGTAGTAGGCATGGGCTTCGTGTCTATCTTGGCCACAATAATGCGTTCACTTTGTAGTAGCTTACCCGCACTCCTATTTTTTTTTTTATTCATTATTAAACCTACTTCTGCATTACCCCTATTTGATTGTGTATTTATAACCCTGTATTCACCTGACCAGAAGTCTCGTTCCTCCTGCCACCGAACTTCACTAATTCCCACTATATCTAACTTTAACCTATCCATTTCTCTTTTTAAATTTTCTAACCTACCTGCCCGATTAAGGGATCTGACATTCCACGCTCCGATCCGTAGAATGCCAGTTTTCTTTCTCTTGATAACGACGTCCTCTTGAGTAGTCCCAGCCCGGAGATCCGAATGGGGGACTATTTTACCTCCGGAATATTTTACCCAAGAGGACGCCATCATCATTTAACCATACAGTAAAGCTGCATGCCCTCGGGAAAAATTACGGCTGTAGTTTCCCCTTGTTTTCAGCCGTTCGCAGTACCACAACAGCAAGACCGTTTTGGTTAGAGTTACAAGGCCAGATCAGACAGAAAAAGCTACCTTTCAAAATGACTTTGCTCAAACAGGGAAGTGAAATGAAATCTGTTTAAACCTAAATAATGTGTCTTTGATGATGGCTCCATGACTGTCAGTTGAAATTAATAATACAGCAGAAAATCACGCAGTCACCATTTACTGTTTTTTTACTTTTTTAATTTAACATCAACCGTTTCACTGGCCATGCCAATCTTTGGGTAACGCATAGATGGAAAATTACATTTATAGTTTCACCACCTCTGTTTCGGCCTTACTAATCTAAGTATTTAATTATTTAGCAAGAATACCTCCGCACGTCCGTCAATATCAACGTCTGGCGAGGCACGTATACTTTGCTAACATTACATTGTTTTCATTTATGAATGGGCCCAGATTTGTATTATTGATAGAGTTGAAACGTACAGTTTATAATGTATAATTATCAGTCTGCAATTGCTTCCTTCTTTAAAATTTTATGTATACATTAATAAACACTTTACTCCAATCTGTACCTTTTTGTCAATTCCATCGACTACGTGATAAGAAGTGACGTTGTCAGCTGTCAGTTTATTTGTTATGCCATATATATTTTAATCCTATTTGTGTCATTTATTCAAATTATAGTGCGATCGATTTCGGGGTACGATGATTCCATATTCAGGTAACTGCGAAAGGTGAAATCGGTCTCAGAATGATTTGAACACTGGAATAAGTACCACAGCTCACAGAAAAATGTTATGGACACAATAAATAAAGTACTCTGTATTGTTATTTTCTAATATTGTAGACGATGTTCCTGTACATTTTAGATGTGAAAAAGTTATTTCAAATCACAAATTATTTTGCTTCCTTTAGGGAAATATGTATTATTTTTAATAGTAACGTTTATGATTCTACGACTGTTGGCAACTCCTCCAGGTCAGAGCTTCTTCCAATTGTCATTTCCGTTTCTGAGTTTCGCAGTTTCTTATTCAGTATACTACTCTACTGTTCGTGAAAATTGCAACACCAAGAAAGAGACACGTGGTTACAATGCAATTTATTCCACAGTTTAGGGATGTGACATACAAAAATCGTTCTAATTACAGAACTGTATACGAAGTTTGAATGTCAGAATTCTGTATGGCGTGAAGCTGCCACGTGTTGCATTCAGAACCTCTAGATGTCGCGGCATGGAATCAAAGAAGACTTGGATGTGCCTCAGGGGAACACACAGCCACGTGATTTGTAGGTATGTCCGTAAAGCATCGACAGTGGTTGCAGGAGGACCAGAATGAATCAGTTGCCGATTTGCCATATCCCAGATGATGGACGACTTGTCGGGCGAACGTGCAGGCCAGAGGAGGAGTTATACAGGGTGTTCCATTTTAATCTATACTGGCCTATTTCTCTGGAGCGGCACAGTACTGCAAAAAAGTCTCTAGTAGAAGTTGTAAAGTTTGAAGGGGGTCATAGAGTGGTTACCTTGATATGACCTCGAACCCTATTTTCAAGGTCGAACCAAGATCAAGTTCATTTTTGCAAGTGGTAAACGCTATTTTTTATTCCATATTCGTATTCTACGTGAATAAATACCCATTGCTTGTAGGGAACATTTTCTTTTTCGAAAAACCAATGGCTTGTCGCCAGGGAGCACTTCATTGTAACTTTCCCAGGTTACCAGTATCACGAGAACGAAGCGAGATCGGGAAAAAAATTCAATGAAAATATTGCATGGTTTCTGAACTCTGCCCACTAGTGAAATTTTCGTGAACTTTAAATGATCTTGAAATTCTTCAGTAGGGATTAACTTGAAGCAAATGCCGTCGGCAGTAGTGGAACCCAATGTGCACCACGGGGAGGTTGCCCAGCGGACTTCTCGCATCGTTAGCCCTGGAAAGGACTGATTAATATGGTTCTCACTGGAAATTTAGGACCTCAGATGCTCGACCAACAGCCCGTTTTGCCTAGTGCACATTTGCACTCTTTGTCGGAAGCTAGTCTCGACATCATTCAATGTCTGATGGGTGATTGCCTGGAAAGCCGGCACAATCCTTTCTTTCATATCTTCTGGCGTCGTCGGGGGAGTTGAGTATACCTTCTGCTTCACAGCTCCCCATAAGAAGAAGTCCAATGGTGTTAAGTCTGGCGATATTGGCGGGAATTCACGAAATGCACTACAGATACTAATCGATTCGAGTAAGTTGCATTAAGGTACATTCTAACAGGTAAGGCCTGATGTGTGAGGCGCCGTCATGTTGAAACTACATACGTGCTCGTGTGTCTAGGGCGATAATTTCTAGTAAAGGAAGCAAGCCGTTCAACGTTCCGCCATAAAAAAAACAGGACCTATCACGTAATCTCTAACTATGCTCACCCAAACATTGGCCGACCACCGTCTCTGTGTTCGGTGATCTCGTTGCTCCGTCCAGTAGTGTGCGTTATGGAGATTGACTACTCACATGTTGTCGAAGTTTGTCTCGTCTGTAAAGAGAGTGCGTGCGAAGTAAAAGGGATCACGATGTATTTGCGTATCTGACCATCGACAAAATGCCAGGCGTCTCTCAGGATCCCCAGGCTCAATTGCTTGGGTGATATGTAAGTGGCATGGGTGAAATTTAAAGTATCTTAAAACACGAGGTACCGTTGATCGAGGCATGCCATGCATTCACTGAATCCTTCGTGTCGAAACGTGGGGTACTTCAGCGACGATATCACGAACTCCCAGCGCAATCGCCTCTCTCGGGCCCGTCTTTCGTCTCTGCTTTTCAATGTCCCTCTTTCAGCTCGTCTTACCAGAGACCTAATTGTGCCCTTTGTGATATGACAAGCATCGGGATTCCTTTCAGCATACAATCTTTGAGCTGCTGCATAATTATCGCGACACTCGCCAACAATTTTTATCATTCTCACTATTTATAACGGCGTGTAATCAGCCATTTCGGACAGATTAGCTCCGAAAAATAAATTTTACTGATCACTTTTACTATTATTGGTTTTCTTAGGTTTTTCCTTCAACGAAACATCCGCCAAGCGTGTTGCAGTGCAACTGACTTATTACTGTGTACGCGATCCATTTGTTTACACATGCTCGCTGTTGTTTACGCCACAAACATACAGTATTCAAGTGCGCTCTTTCAGAAAATTATTTTGGTGTCTAACGGATGTGTGTCTTTCAAGAGGACACCTATACACATAACGATATTGACATAAATAATAAAATAATGAAATACCCCATGGTAATCCGTCCTTTTCAAATATGGGGAGAAGGTAGGAACGAAAGACGAGACCAAGAAAATTCGATTGGGAGACAAGGTGACTCAGATAAATTTTGCTCATATGGAATCCAAACATTCGTGTTGAGAATAATTTTGCTTGTACGGATTTGGACAAATTTCACTTCGCAGGAACTCATTAGAGTCTCGTGAGACGAGATTGTTCTGAGTCCCGCGAGGCGAAATTCCCCAGAGTTCGATGAGGTGGAACTTTTCGAAATCCCTTGAACCACATTTTTTCTAAGTCCACAAGAGAAACATTTATGAGAGTCACGCCAGTCAAGAATCAGCCGAGAAATTTTCAGAGTCTCCAAAGGTAAAATTTCTCTGAACCCCCCAGTCATGATTTCAAATTCCCCGACAATGACACTTATTAGTTAGCCTCAAAGCTCCACCCTTCTCTTCTCTGATTGTGCCGGCACAAGCACAATGCTGGTCTCTGATTCGACACCCTCTAAGTGGTGAACATTCGGTTCCGCTAATGCCGACGGTATTTGCCTTCAGGTTAATCCCTACTGAAGAATTTCAAGGTCATTTGCAGTTCACAAAAATTTCACCAGTGGACAGAGTTCAGAAACCATATAAGATTTTCATTGAAAATTTTTCCCGATGTAGATTCGTTCTCGGGATACTGGTAACATGGGAAAGTTAGAATGAAGTGCTCCCTGGCGACAAACCATTGGTTTTCCGAAAAAATGTTACCCTCAAACAATGCATATTTTTTCACGTAGAATACGAATATGGAATAAAAAATAGCGTTTACCACTTGCAAAAATGAACTTGATCTCGGTTCGACCTTGAAAAATAGGGTTCAAGGTCATTTAAAGGTAACCACTCCATGACCCACTTCAAAGTTTACAACTTTTACTATGGGCTTTTTTTGCAGAATTGTGCCGCTCCATAGATATCGGCCGGTACAGATTAAAATGGGACACCCTGTATAAGCCATTCCTCGAAGAAGGCTTGTACATTTCTCGCCAAATGTGGCCAGGCTTTGCCCTGTTGAAATATAGCATGTGGAGTTTTCTCTAGGACCGGTAATGCATCAGGCTCTAAAACTTCCCTGGTGGAGTGGTTGCTGTTCAGACTGCCTTCAGTACGTAGGAGGCAAGATTGCATGTAATGGCGGTTGGTGCCCCAAACCATCACACTTGGCTTTTGTCCGTTATGCAGCTCAGCAATGCAATCTGCTCCACTCTGTTTACCATTGTAGCATGCAATACGTACGTGGCGAGCACTGTAGGAAAGATTGAAGAGCGAATCTTCCAAAAACACTACAGTCTGCCACACAGCAAGCCAGTGGCGGCGTTCATGTGCCCATTGCGGTCTGAGGCGATGGTGATTTCTGGTCAGTGGTAGCCGACACAATGGCTTGCGTGCCATAAATCGAGCCCTCAGCAGACGGTATCGATGCAGAAATATCTGCACATACGTTTATTGTAGTGGCCATTTTCGCAGCAGCTGTATATAAACTGCAGTTGTTTCAAAGAAAATGCCTTTTTTGCATGCTGCACATCGAAATTTTTATTTTTATTTATGCACCCAGAAGCGCGCCGTCTTTTTTACAAGGCTTTATTATAAAAAATATAATAATAATAATAATTATTATTATTTTTAAGAACAAATAAATGAATAAAAGTAGTAATAAAATAAATTACATAATTTTTATTTTATATATAAAAAAAGAAATCTCCATCTCTAATACACACACACACACACACACACACACACACACACACACACATACACACGTTCACAAAACAGTTGAATCCAGAAAACTGAGAATGATGGTAACACTTAGAAAAACAAATGAAAAATGGTTCAAATGGCTCTGAGCACTGCCGGCCAGTGTGGCCGAGCGGTTCTAGGCGCTACAGTCTGGAACCGCGCGACCGCTACGGTCGCAGGTTCGAATCCTGTCTCGGGCATGGATGTGTGTGATGTCCTTAGGTTAGTTAGGTTTAAGTAGTTCTAAGTTCTAGGGGACTTATGACCTCAGCAGTTGAGTCCCATAGTGCTCAGAGCCATTTTAAATGATTTGATAATGCCCGGAATTGCGTCTTAACATCTGAGAAGGACATCACACACATCCATGCCCGAGGCAGAATTCGAACCTGCGACCGTAGCGGTCTCGCGGTTCCAGACTGAAGCGCCTAGAACCGCTTGGCCACACCTGCCGGCAAACAAATGAAACTCTGTATTAAAAATATGGCAGTTACAGTGATGTGTAACGTAAACAGTGAACTGAAAGTGGACTGTAAGGTGTCCAAATGGTTGCCAGATGAGAAAAAGCGGTTTGCTTGGGTGCAATTAATTAGAAGTTACCTGTAAGTACCTTTCCATTTCATAAAAAACTTTAAGGAACTGTTTTAAATCTATAACCTTGATATGAAACCATAACCTATGTGTAAAAATGGATAAATCATGTAATATTTCAGGACACCCACTGACGATGCCTTGTAAAAACGGCGAAGCCCGTCTGGGTGCATAAACAAAAATAAAAATTTCGATGTGCAGCATGCAAAAAAGGCATTTTCTTTGAAACAACTGCAGTTTATATCTGCACACGTTGTAATACTCCAACATCTAGCCAACACTGTTAACAAAGCTGTTTTATTGGTTAAGGCCATGCGGACGAAACGGCGGTCATCTCGAGATGTGGTCGCATTGTGTAGCGCACCGCCCACTCATCACTGTGTACGACCCTCTTTTATCGACTGGTTCCACACACACACACGTACACGCACACACACACGCACACACACACACACACACACACACGCGCGCGCACACACACACACACACACACACACACACACACACACACACACACAGAGCACTGTCGCAGAAGCGTGCCTTGCCAACACCATCAGAAGGTGTTGACCTTGCACGAGCTGCAGTGTCACAGTAGGATAAATCCGTTTCCCAGAGATCAATCATTCTGCCCCATTCGAACTCGCTCACATGCTGATATTGCATCCTTGCACTTGCTTGCGCGTTTCCAATTTGTTTGACAGCTCTTCAGTAACTGGGCGTGGCGTTACACTGGCCTGCTCAGGTGCACAAAAGAGGGCACTGCTAGGCCTGCGTGCACTCCATCGCTCTGCAGTCTTAAACACTTGCGGGTCTTACAATTTTCGCAGACAGTATGTGCGCTATTAGCTGATTCTCTCATTCCTACAAAGCTTGCGAATAGCTCTTGGACAGAATCCATTCTTTGTGGATGTATTTACTTTAGTTTAATTTCCTCATTCAGATGCATTTTGGGTGTGAGCAACAGCAATACAGAGTTAACCAAACATCGGTAACCTAACATTTTCTTGTAGTTTGGGTGGCATGAACTGCTGTGTACCTTCAGTAATTTATCGCTTTAAAAAATCTATTCTCATGTTTTTATGGACCATCCGATCAAAAGCTTATTGGTATTACGAGGAGTCATTAAGTAAGCAATTTCCATAATGCTCATAAAAAAGTAACAGGAAAACAAGAAATTATTGGGAGCATATAATGCGCTTCCTATATTGTGGCGTAAGGTTACAAACTGCTGTAAAGGACCTCTGCCGGCCGCTGGTGGCCGAGCGGTTCTGGCGCTACAGTCTGGAACCGCGCGACCGCTACGGTCGCAGGTTCGAATTCTGCCTCGGGCATGGATGTGTGTGTTGTCCTTAGGTTAGTTAGGTTTAAGTAGTTCTAGGGGACTTATGACCTCAGCAGTTGAGTCACATAGTGCTCAGAGCCATTTGAACCATTTGTAAAGGACCTCTGTAGTGATTATAGCTGTGTGTAACAAGAAAGTTTTTCATCTTAGATTGCAAAAGCTGAAGTTTATTGCATCTATAGTTAATATATGTCCGCAGCTCGTGGTCTTACGGTAGCGTTCTTGCATCCTGCGCACGGGGTCCCGGGTTCGATTCCCGGCGGGATCAGCGATTTTTCCCTGTCGCGAGATGACTGGGTGTTGTTGTGTTGTCTTCATCATTATCATTCATCCCCATTACGGTCGGAGGAAGGCAATGGCAAACCACCTTCGCTACGACCTTGCCTAGTCGGCTGTGCGGGTCTCCTGCATCGTTCCCTACGCTCTTCGGAGTATGGGACCTCATCATAATAATTAATGTATGTTGAAAGACTACTAAAAGTGGGACATTCAAACAGTACACAACAGTTTACATAACGGTTAAGAGAATTACAGTCATTTGCATGTCTAATATATACTGATTGAATGATACAGTTTTATTTGAATGGGTCAGTATTATTAACCAAAATTCACGTGAGTGTATGTACTAGGCTGGCAGCGCTAGTATTTCCAAGTGCTTGCACAGTGGAATATACCAACTGAAGCGAATGGCCTCGCAGATACTATTTCTGTTGGGTCTTTTATGGGTCTGAGAGAATATGATACCAAAGGAATTAATAGAGCGAATGTAATAAAACAACAAGCTTTTTAGGTTCAATGTTAATGACAGTGGAGAGAATACTGATGTTGAAAACAACCATCTTCTAAGTAAGATCTCGAATGAGAATCTTCCGAGAAAATTTTACGTTAAGTCTTCAGTCCTTGAAATTTAAAATGCTCGACTTAATCGATAGTTTGGTCACTTTGTGACAATCGGATCCAGTAATTACAAGATATCTCTGTCAGATATTGAATGGCCGGTGTTTTATTGCAATTGAGTGGCGTTCTACGTGGTGTTTCAGAATGAAGTTTTAAAAATTTGATCAGATGTTCCTCACACAAAACAGGAAAAAAAAGTCCAGTAAACATAGGCTCTATAAGGCATATATTAAGAGCTATGAGCACTTGTTCATCTTAGATATTGTAAAACACATCTTTTCTGCTGAAAGCTCTTTGCTTTCCTTATTTAGGAAGAAGGTAGTATGGACCAAAACAAGGAAAAAGTCCAAAAACATGGGCTCTCAACTGCATACCGTAAGTGCTGTGAGCAGCACATCTCTTCTTTTTAACATGAGCTCATAGATCTGAAGTTATGCACTTTACAGCCCATGTTTACTGGACATTGTTTTCTTGTTTTCGTCCAAGAAACCTGTCTCCAAATTTTTAAACCGTCTTTCATAAACACGTGCTGGTTCAAATGGCTCTGAGCACTATGGGACTTAACATCTGAGGTTTTCAGTCCCCTAGAACTTAGAACCAATTAAACCTAACTAACACAAGGACATCACAAACATCCATACCCATGGCAGGATACGAACCTGCGACCGTAGCGGTCGCGCGGTTCCACACTGAAGTGCCTACAACCGCTCGGCCACTTCGGCCGGCAACACGTGCTGATTTTACCAACTAGCCAATGTGGTAATTTGCATTCCACGTATTTACAGTAACATATATGTCACTTTCAAACATTTTTTATCATCTGTCTCGTTTACTGCTAGAACATTGATACATACAGATCAAGAAATGCAGCGGACCAAGAAAGGAACCTTTTGTTTTCAGCCACTTTATATTACCCAGACATTTTCAAATCTATTCGCTGTTTGCTGCAACTGGAGGGAGACTTTCACCTTAATGCTTTAGATCGCGAAAACACTCATTGTTGGGTTTTCATATAGCCACGTAATACTGTAAATTACATGAGTATTGTGTGTAGCTTCATCCACGCAATGAAACACCTTACGTAAACAAAATAAATTGTCTTTCTATTTTTAATTTCTCATTTAGTCCTGCAAGTACACATGCAAGAATAGCTTCCAGTTCCTGTTGATTAGAGTTTCCTGATACAAAATTTCAAATTTTACAACAAATTATTTTTAGTGGGATGTGTTATTTCTCTTTCTCCGAAATCTTAGAAAAAAAAGTAACAACTGTCTACATTACCATTATCTGTTACAAAGTGCTTGTATTAGCGAATATTTCAGTCTGCCTGGAGCCGGCCGGAGTGACCGTGCGGTTCTAGGCGCTACAGTCTGGAATCGAGCGACCGCTACGGTCGCAGGTTCGAATCCTGCCTCGGGCATGGATGTGTGTGATGTCCTTAGGTTAGTTAGGTTTAATTAGTTCTAAGTTCTAGGCGACTGATGACCTCAGAAGTTAAGTCGCATAGTGCTCAGAGCCCTTTGAACCATTTGAACCCAGTCTGCCTGGAAACTGGCCTCATGGGGAAGGGACATTGCGCTGTTGACTTAGTAGTGCACTCATTTAAAGAACACGATCTTCATAAGCCATCATTTTGCACCATACCCACGTGAGTCACTACTTCCCAGTGATTCAATAACTGACTGAATATCCTTCGCATCTGGCAAGTTGTACAGTAAGCTACACCTTCAGTTAGAAGTTATATTGTTTTGATTCAAACGGCAACCTGCAAACACATTAAAGCTGTAGTTGATATACAGAAGTATAATAATGTACTGGATGTGCGATCTAACGCGGAAACTCCCATGATTTCTTCGATTTCATAAAATATTAAAATAAGACTTTGTAGAACCTACGTTGTGTAAGCCTCCATGACCGACCAATCATCTTACAGGGTGTTTCAAAAATGACCGGTATATTTGAAACGGCAATAAAAACGAAACGAGCAGCGATAGAAATACACCGTTTGTTGCAATATGCTTGGGACAACAGTACATTTTCAGGCGGACAAACTTTCGAAATTACAGTAGTTACAATTTTCAACAACAGATGGTGCTGCAAGTGATGTGAAAGATATAGAAGACAACGCAGTCTGTGGGTGCGCCATTCTGTACGTCGTCTTTCTGCTGTAAGCGTGTGCTGTTCACAACGTGCAAGTGTGCTGTAGACAACATGGTTTATTCCTTAGAACAGAGGATTTTTCTGGTGTTGGAATTCCACCGCCTAGAACAGAGTGTTGTTGCAACAAGACGAAGTTTTCAACGGAGGTTTAATGTAACCAAAGGACCGAAAAGCGATACAATAAAGGATCTGTTTGAAAAATTTCAACGGACTGGGAACGTGACGGATGAACATGCTGGAAAGGTAGGGCGACCGCGTACGGCAACCACAGAGGGCAACGCCCGGCTAGTGCAGCAGGTGATCCAACAGCGGCCTCGGGTTTCCGTTCGCCGTGTTGCAGCTGCGGTCCAAATGACGCCAACGTCCACGTATCGTCTCATGCGCCAGAGTTTACACCTCTATCCATACAAAATTCAAACGCGGCAACCCCTCAGCGCCGCTACCATTGCTGCACGAGAGACATTCGCTAACGATATAGTGCACAGGATTGATGACGGCGATATGCATGTGGGCAGCATTTGGTTTACTGACGAAGCTTATTTTTACCTGGACGGCTTCGTCAATAAACAGAACTGGCGCATATGGGGAACCGAAAAGCCCCATGTTGCAGTCCCATCGTCCCTGCATCCTCAAAAAGTACTGGTCTGGGCCGCCATTTCTTCCAAAGGAATATTTGGCCCATATTTCAGATCCGAAACGATTACTGCATCATGCTATCTGGACATTCTTCGTGAATTTGTGGCGGTTCAAACTGCCTTAGACAACACTGCGAACACCTCGTGGTTTATGCAAGATGGTGCCCGGCCACATCGCACGGCCGACGTCTTTAATTTCCGGAATGAATATTTCGATGATCGTGTGATTGCTTTGGGCTATCCGAAACATACAGGAGGCGGCTTGGATTGGCCTCCCTATTCGCCAGACATGAACCCCTGTGACTTCTTTCTGTGGGGACACTTGAAAGACTAGGTGTACCGCCAGAATCCAGAAACAATTGAACAGCTGAAGCAGTACATCTCATCTGCATGTGAAGCCATTCCGCCAGACACGTTGTCAAATGTTTCAGGTAATTTCATTCAGAGACTACGCCATATTATTGCTACGCATGGTGGATATGTGGAAAATATCGTACTATAGAGTTTCCCAGACCGCAGCGCCATCTGTTGTTGAAAATTGTAACTACTGTAATTTCGAAAGTTTGTCCGCCTGAAAATGTACTGTTGTCCCAAGCATATTGCAACAAAGGTGTATTTCTATCGCTGCTCATTTAGTTTTTATTGCCGTTTCAAATATACCGGTCATTTTTGAAACACCCTGTAATATGACTGTTGCATGTAAGACTCAGCAAATAAAGTTACCTAAGGAGCTACCAGAATGAGAAATGGCTGCATTCACTACACTTCACTTAACGGAATAAATTCACTCGAAATTTTTGCACTATATAGCGGAAGGGAGGGTAAGATGACGAATCGTTAATTTAATGGGATTTCCGAGAGATAGCAGCACTTTGAAGCCTTGCCTTGTTGCAAGGTCTATATAGTACAGGCCTGGTCACGCTACCATGATCCTTTGCGATCGCGGCCATTTTGGGTCTAGCCAATTACGCGACTGTAGCAGATTTGTTTTTTGTACTGGGTATAGTGTTCATCGCAAGAAAGTGTGTGTATTTAGAAATGGGTTGTTGTGTTGAACCGAATTGTAACAGCAATTCGTCTAAAGTGATCAGATTATTCGGATTTCCTACAGACAAAGGTCGGAGATCTAAATAGTTACAGAACTGTAGCAGACACTAATGGATGCCAACAACATATTCCAAGATGTGTGAGGTAAGTAAATTACCGGTTAAAAGAATTACAGCTAAATTTCGTATGTTTTCTATACAATTTATATGTTAAAGAATTTTTTTGAAGCTTCACTCTGAGGATTCACAGCTCGAGGTAAGGAGAGCTGATGGAAGAAGACTGCTGAAATGGAATTCCTTTCCAACGAAATTTGATTCCCAAATCCACCCAGACTAGTTTGTTCTAAACTGAAACATCCAAAAGCAAGGACAGTTACTAAATGAGATGTCAATGAAGGTGAGATACTCATCAACGTTTTTCAGTTTTCATATGTAACCATGTTTCCGACAGAACGCAGTTGTTTATTTTAGATTTACACTACTGGCCATTAAAATTGCTACACGAAGAAGAAATGCAGGTGATAAACGGGTATTCATTGGACAAATATATTATACTAGAACTGACATGTGATTACATTTTCAAGCAATTTGGTTGCATAGATCCTGAGAAATCAGTACCCAGAACAACCACCTCTGGCCGTAAATAACGGCCATGATACGCCTGGGCATTGAGTCAAACAGAGCTTGGATGACGTGTACAGGTACAGCTGCCCATGCAGCTTCAACATGATACCACAGTTCTTCAAGAGTAGTGACTGGCGTAATGCGACGAGCCAGTTGCTCGGCCACCGTTGACCATACGTTTTCAGTTGGTGAGAGATCTGGAGAATGTGCTGGCCAGGGCAGCAGTCGAACATTTTCTGTATCGAGAAAGGCCCATACAGGACCCGCAACATGCGGTCGTGCATTATCCTGCTGAAATGTAAGGTTTCGCAGGGATCGAATGATGGGTAGAGCCACGGGTCGTAACACATCTGAAATGTAACGTCCACTGTTCAAAGTGCCGTCATTGCGAACAAGAGGTGACCGAGACGTGTAACCAATGGCACCCCATACCATCACGCCGGGCGATACGCCAGTATGGCGATGACGAATACACGCTTCCAATGCACGTTCACCGCGATGTCGCCAATCACGGATGCGACCATCATGCTGCTGTAAACAGAACCTGGATTCATCCGAAAAAATGACGTTTTGCCATTCGTGCACCCAGGTTCGTCGTTGAGTACACCATCGCAGGTGCTCCTGTCTGTGATGCAGCGTCGAGGGTAACCGCAGCCATGGTCTCCGAGCTGATAGTCCATGCTGCTGCAAACGTCGTCGAACTGTTCGTTCAAATGGTTGTTGTCTTGCAAACGTCCCCATCTGTTGAATCAGGGATCGAGACGTGGCTGCAAGATTCGTTACAGCCATGCGGATAAGATGCCTGTCATCTCGACTGCTAGTGATAGGAGGCCGTTGGGATCCAGCACGGCGTTCCGTATTACCCTCTTGAACCCACCGATTCCATATTCTGCTAACAGTCATTGGACCTCGAACAACGCGAGCAGCAGAGTCGCGATACGATAAACCGCAATCGCGATAGGCTACAATCCGACCTTTATCAAAGTCTGAAACGTGACGGTACGCATTTCTCCTCCTTACACGAGGCATCACAACAACGTTTCACCAGGCAACGCCGGTCAACTGCTTTTTGTGTATGAGAAATCGGTTGGAAACTTTCCTCATGTCAGCACGTTGTAGGTGTCGCCACCGGCGCCAAACTTGTGTGAATGCTCTGAAAAGCTAATGATTTGCATATCACAGCATCTTCTTCCTGTCGGTTAAATTTCGCGTCTGTAGCACTTCAGCTTCGTGGTGTAGCAATTTTAGTGACCAGTAGTGTATGAATGACTCAAATGGTTCAAATGGCTCTGAGCACTATGGGACTTGACATCTGAGGTCATCAGTCCCCTAGAACTTAAAACTACTTAAACCTAACTAACCTAAGGACATCACAAGCAAGCATGCCCGAGGCAGGATTCGAACCTGCGACCTTAGCGGTCGCGCGGTTCCAGACTAAAGCGCCTATAACCGCTCGGTCACACCGGTCGGCATTTATGAATGTACCTTCCAATCTGTGATCCGTTACCATTACTTGTGTAACTTGAAATGATGCTAGTTAGCCGGCCGGGGTGGCCGAGCGGTTCTAGGTGCTACAGTCTGGAACCGCACGACCGCTCCGGTCGCAGGTTCGAATCCTGCCTCGGGCATGGATGTGTGTGACGTCCTTAGGTTAGTTAGGTTTAATTAGTTCTAAGTTCTAGGGGACTGATGACCTTAGAAGTTAAGTCCCATAGTGCTCAGAGCCATTTTTTTGATGCTAGTTTATGAGGGAACCAAACTGGTGGCGAGCAAATTGTGCCTGGAGTTATATTGTAGACGCACATACATTTATATGAAGCATTTCTGTTTAAAACTCTGCTTTGGGCCTACTGCAGTTTCTGTTGATTGTCAGTACTGCACTGGCATGCATTCTGTGGACAACATGGGTTTGTACAGTTTGTTACTGTGTAAAGTGGTCAGTGAAACCTTTCATGTTAAGAATAAATCGTAATTTGGAAGATACCAATTGTCGCACCTGACACACTAATTGTGTTATGCCAGTACTATAGCTGCAAATGCAATGTTGGGATTGGGGAACTTGGCTTGATAGCTGAGTGCATGCCAGTGTTTGCTTAAAGGTGCACTGCTGATAAGATGGTTACTGAAAAGGCTGTTTCAACATTTGTCTTTATTTGAACATTTTTAGTTGTGAAATAATGGAGCTTCGTAATTATATTTCCAGCCTCTGAAGCGTTTGCGGAAGAAACACGTAAACAGAAATAGGAAGCATGCAATACAGATGAAGGTACTGTTGCAAACTTGGCCGGCTGGTGTGGCCGAGCGGTTCTAGGCGCTTCAGTCTGGAACCGCCCGACCACTACGGTCGGCATGGATGTGTGTGATGTCCATAGGTTAGTTAGGTTTAAGTAGTTCTAAGTTCTAGGGGACTGATGACCTCAGATGTTAAGTCCCATAGTGCTCAGAGCCATTTGAACCAATTTTGTTGCAAACTTGCAGTTGCAAAACAAGAGACTGAAAGCAAAAAAAATGGTTCAAATGGCTCTGAGCACTATGGGACTTAACATCTATGGTCATCAGTCCCCTAGAACTTAGAACTACTTAAACCTAACTAACCTAAGGACAGCACACAACACCCAACCATCACGAGGCAGAGAAAATCCCTGACCCCGCCGGGAATCGAACCCGGGAACCCGGGCGTGGGAAGCGAGAACGCTGCCGCACGACCACGAGATGCGGGCAGACTGAAAGCAGATATGAGTTTTTGTAGTGATGTCACTAGTGAGAAATGTGTTATAACAATTATCATTTACATATGTTTTGACGGTAGGCCGTATAAAATATTCTTCTCTCTTCACAGATAAACAAAATGAAAGAAAAGATGGCTGCAATGGAGAGCAAGCATAGCGCGTTTTTACACCCAGACCAGGTAAAGTACTTGGAAAGAGTTTCTAAGTCAAACCCTTACAAATGGTCAAAAAAAAACTATAAGATTTGCTCCAACAGTAAAATGTGCTGTTGGTACATAGGGTATGAATATCTGAGGAGTATAGTACTTTGAGGCTCAACTACACTCCTGGAAATTGAAATAAGAACACCGTGAATTCATTGTCCCAGGAAGGGGAAACTTTATTGACACATTCCTGGGGTCAGATACATCACATGATCACACTGACAGAACCGCAGGCACATAGACACAGGCAACAGAGCATGCACAATGTCGGCACTAGTACAGTGTATATCCACCTTTCGCAGCAATGCAGGCTGCTATTCTCCCATGGAGACGATCGTAGAGATGCTGGATGTAGTCCTGTGGAACGGCTTGCCATGCCATTTCCACCTGGCGCCTCAGTTGGACCAGCGTTCGTGCTGGACGTGCAGACCGCGTGAGACGACGCTTCATCCAGTCCCAAACGTGCTCAATGGGGGACAGATCCGGAGATCTTGCTGGCCAGGGTAGTTGACTTACACCTTCTAGAGCACGTTGGGTGGCACGGGATACATGCGGACGTGCATTGTCCTGTTGGAACAGCCTAACGGTGTGCGGGACCGTAGCCCAGCTTCATGGAGACGGTTGCGAATGGTCCTCGCCGATACCCCAGGAGCAACAGTGTCCCTAATTTGCTGGGAAGTGGCGGTGCGGTCCCCTACGGCACTGCATAGGATCCTACGGTCTTGGCGTGCATCCGTGCGTCGCTGTGGTCCGGTCCCAGGTCGACGGGCACGTGCACCTTCCGCCGACCACTGGCGACAACATCGATGTACTGTGGAGACCTCACGCCCCACGTGTTGAGCAATTCGGCGGTACGTCCACCCGGCCTCCCGCATGCCCACTATACGCCCTCGCTCAAAGTCCGTCAACTGCACATACGGTTCACGTTCACGCTGTCGCGGCATGCTACCAGTGTTAAAGACTGCGATGGAGCTCCGTATGCCACGGCAAACTGGCTGACACTGACGGCGGCGGTGCACAAATGCTGCGCAGCTAGCGCCATTCGACGGCCAACACCGCGGTTCCTGGTGTGTCCGCTGTGCCGTGCGTGTGATCATTGCTTGTACAGCCCTCTCGCAGTGTCCGGAGCAAGAATGGTGGGTCTGACACACCGGTGTCAATGTGTTCTTTTTTCCATTTCCAGGAGTGTATTTGCAGATTTGAAACATAGATGGTTGGTACATAAAGTTAAAGGAGACTTCTATCAGGTCAGCATGTTTTTAGTACGCTTGGTCTGGCTGAAACATAGCCAGAAAAGTTAGTGCTTTTCAGTGGCCTAACGATTTTTGCAATACCTCTAACAGTTGTGTTGGCAAAACTGATGTCTACTGTGGATTAAGTAATGACTTTCAAGGAATAACCACTGGGTCTGCTTTTGATGGTCCATTTTTGTTACTGTTTTTTCTAAAAAGTCCTGGCACAAAATATTTTGATCCTAGATGTTAGCACCTTTACACAGTCCTTCCACAGAAATTGTCTCTGACTTGTTGTAAAGGGGAACTGTGTTCATAGTGATGAAAAAATTATTTTCAAGAGATAACTGTATTTCTCATGTATTGTGTGAACTTGGTAAACTATTGACTGTTGAAAATACTGCTCAAGTAAGTAATAACATAAAATCTTGGGTTATTGTGAACTGTAAATGGTGTGCACTGTTAGACAACATATAAGTTTGACATAAATAACGGATTTTTATCTGTTCAATTGTTAAAACTAAAAGTGTCACACATAAGCTGTTACATTACTGATTTCCAGGAAATGTAAATCTGATACCACATTGTTATTTGGGATTATGTGTAAATAAACCTTCTGTGTAAATCTGAGTTTACAAAAAAAAATAAAAAAAATCTTCCAGTCTTAGCAAGTACATCATACTCATTGCCCTTATTTATCAAAATAAATATTTGTAAATTATTTTCTTCATTGTTAACCTTTTCTTAATCGTGATCCCTCGGTCTGTTGCAATATTGGTTTGGTTTGAGGCAGTGAAACCAAAATTTTTATGAGGCATGCTGGTTGTACAGAATGTGACCATATTCATTCTCACTGCAATACTGCTATGTATGACTTTTGGCTAAAGATACAATTAGTAAACTGCATTGCATTGGGAGAAAAAAGGCATTTCATTGACAAAATTCTTCTTTCCCCAAAGGTATCTGTGGAACATAAAGCTGTGTGCTTTGTTTAAATAGTCTGTAATTGTTCCCAGGCTTCCAGTCACTGAAACACAATATTATTAATTAAAAAAAAACGTCAGAGGGGTGTTGTCGGTGGAATGGAATGCCTAGTGAGCTTTTCTGCCTAGATCTGTTTCGCCTGCTAGCATTATTTTTAATCAGTTTCTTGTTTTTAGGAACATGAAACGGGTGAACTTTGCAAGTAGTTACTACTGATTTTACCGTGATACATTACACAGGTTATCTGATTCGTTTGTTCACTCAGAATGCAGTACAGATATAAATGTCATAAACGCTAAATTAAACTCTATATTTTTAATATCCTCAAAACTAATCGTTTGCAAATGGTGCTGTTTTCATATTCACATGCCTACATAACTTTCTCTGTATAAAGATAGCACCAGTAATAATGCACAACATACGTAACTATTCGTCCAGCGACTTTTGTAGCAGACGTGACAGTCACGGCTTGATTGTGATGATGCTGCATCAGATTTCCTTGTTAAGTGTTTACATTCAGCAGGTACAAACATTTATGAAGGCATAACGTTTTACTCAAACGAAATGAGCAAGTAGTCAGCATTTTATTTTTAAACTTAAATATATAATTTCCGACACAAAAGGCATGCAAACTGTTTTCTGAACGATGATAATTTTCGAAAGCAACCGCTGTTTTCCCTAGCAACATAACACTGTGTCGTCTGCTCTAGCCCCAGTATGGCGGCTCCAGAACGAACGTTGGGGTCCGGACCTTGCCTATATAGACCTTGCCTTGCAATGCTAGATGGTAGCGCTAAACATGTGCTACAATAGGAACTAAAGCTAACCGCCACTATTTAGCCTTTAGACACCATCAATGTGATAACACACATGATAGTTGTAATATTTCTGTGCATCGAAATAACATGAAGACTACACTGAGTAAGTTTTTGCCATCCTGGATAAGTTTTTTTATAAACTATAAACTATGCTGTTTCTTTAATGTATATAGCAATAAGAATTTAGTGAACTGTTGTTTTTAGGTTTAGTTTATACGTAGTCGCTTCGGGTAAGATGACGAATGTACTTGGCGGACAAGATGACGAATTCGTCACCTTATCCGAACATTTCGTAAATTATTTTAATAATCTTTTCAATTTCATTTGCAGTATTCAACACGGATAACAAATATGAAAGGAAGACCAATAGACAGCAACGGCCACAGGAATCTATGACCCTAGCTGCGCAGTAGGTAGAGAATGGTGCGGCAGTATATGCAACTGCGAAAAAGCTACATTGCGGCGTTAAGCCAAGAAATACACGAAAGAAGTAAGTATTTTTAAATGTAATATTTCACTTTTAAGTTGGAGGCACCACAGGAGCTAAATATAATGACCTTTAATTAACGTATTACGTTCGAAAAAATTAAATTTCATTTATTTTTCAGACTATGCCGACCAGCGCCGGACGGTTTCGATGTACATTCACTGATGAGCAGCTGCAAAACCTCAAGGAATATGTCCAGGACTTGGGCAGAAGAGCTTTCGGCTTAACAAGGGAACAGTTTGCAAAACTCGCCTTTGACTACGCTGGAACACTGCAGATTCCACACCGTTCCAACAAAGAAAAAAAGGAAGTGGGTAAAGACTTCATCCAGAACTTTAAGGACAAATTCAACTTTCCCCTCAGAAAACCGGAAGCTACATCTGCGGCCAGACTGGCAACTTTTAACAAAACTAGCGTCGAAGCGTTCTTTAATCTGTATTCAAAGATTCTAGCTGAGAAAATGTATGGGCCTCATCAACTTTATACGAGGGTAATCCAAAAAGTAAGATCTCCTATTTTTTATAAGTACATAGACGTGTTTATTTCTACAATGGTTTACATCAGTTTACCGCTTGAACATCTAGCTATTTTTCGACATAATCCATTTCTGTCGATGCATTTTTGTAGACGCTGCGGCAGTTTTTGTATGCCCATGTCATACCAGCTCGCCGCTATGCTGTTCAGAAAGTTATGAACCTCTTCTTTCACCTCGTCGTCGGAGCTGAGTCGCTGGGACCACAATGAACGCTGACAGGTACCGTGAGACTCTGAAAAAACTCAAACGGGCAATTCAGAACCGGAGAAGAGGAACGTTGAGCAAGGGCGTACACATTCTCCATGGCAACGTTCGCCCACATATCGCTCGGCAAACCGTTGCTCTCCTGCAACAGTTTCAGTGGAACATAATCACCCACCCACCCACCCTATAGTCCTGACTTGGCGCCCAGTGGCTATCACCTGTCCCTAGGTTAAAAGAACATTTGGCCGGAAAGCGATTCAGCTCCTACGACGAGGTGAAAGAAGAGGTCATAACTTTCTGAACAGCATTATGACATGGACATACAAAAAATGCCACAGCGCCTACAAAAATGCATTGACAGAAATGGTGACTATGTCGAAAAGTAGTTAAATGTTCAAGCTGTAAACTGATGTAAACCATTGTAGAAATAAACAGGTCTATGTACTTATAAAAAATAGGAGACCTTACTTTTGGGATTACCCTCGTAATGTAGATGAGACTGCCTGCTCAACTGTTCCCACTAAAAATTTGAGTTTCTTAAGCCCAAAAAGAGATCGTAGGGTTCTCAAATTAAGTTCTTTTGAAAGGTTGTGAGCGTTAGTGTGGCATGCAGTTTCAGTGCTGTTGGTCATTATGTCCTACCTTTTTCCACATCCCTCAGGGTGCAGATGCAGCAGCACTTTATGAACAATTCAACACCCTGTTCCGTATGTGTGTGTAATGAATCTGGGTGGAGAACGCTGAAGCCTTTGTCCTGTGGTTAGAACATTTCATAAACAGTGTAACGCCAAGCAAGGAAAACCCAGTTCTGTTATTGATGGATAACCACACATCACATGTTCCAATAAATGCTGCCAATTTATGTCGAAAAAATAATATTAGTTTACTGGGTTTTCCCCCACATACCAGCCATCGTATGCAACCATTGAATGCAGCTTTCTATGGTCCATTTAAAAATGCCTACAGCTGTGCTTGTGATGGTTAGTTAATGGGACATCCAGCACATGTGATAACTATTAAGGCGTTGCTGGGTTATTTAACGTAGCATACAGCAAGGTTGCTACAATAAGTAACGCCGTAAACGGCTTTAAAGCAAGCGGAATATTTCCACTGAATTCCGAATTCTGACTTTGAACCATCGATGACAACAGGGAGACCACACAATACCTCGGTGTATAGTCCGGATGAAGAAGAAGTAGCTGGACCATTTGACGCCTCTGCAGGTAACGCAGATGGCGCCGCACTAGGACTTGCTGGACCGTCATGTGCTCCTGAAGTTAACACTGATGAAACTGCAAAGCCTGGACCGTCTTGTGTAAAATCGTCCTACTTTGCCTTGCCTCCTTTATTTAATACTGCTCGAAAAGAAAGGAAACAGAGGAAAAAGTTGCCCTCATTCCACATCACAAGCAAATCTGTCAACAGAGATTTACAAAATAAAGAAGCTGATAAGAAAGCCAAAGTAAAGAAGAAAGAAGGAAACTAAAAGCAAGGAGATTGGTTCAAATGGCTCTGAGCACTATGGGACTTAACATCTTTGGTCATCAGTCCCCTAGAACTTAGAACTACTTAAACCTAACTAACCTAAGGACAGCACACAACACCCAGCCATCACGAGGCAGAGAAAATCCCTCACCCCGCCGGGAATCGAACCCGGGAACCCGGGCGTGGGAAGCGAGAACGCTACCGCACGACCACGAGATGCGGGCGAAAGCAAGGAGATGGAAAACAGAATGCCAAAAAGGTGGTTAAGAGAAAAAGAGGAAAATAAATTTGGCAAGGAACACTGGAAGATTTCTCGATATCAGTCAATTACAATGAAGGTGACGAAGATATTCATTTCGACGGAGGAGAACTTTGTACAATCTGCAATGACTGTGTAAATTTGGAGACGCTGTATGCTTGTTCTCGCTGTCACAAATGGGGCTCATGCTGTTTGTACTGGGCTCACTGCTGCAGAAACAAATCGTAAAGTATATGTATGTGACTACTGTGCTTAAAATAAAATGATATTTTATGTTTATTCATTTGTGTTTTCCTTCGACATCTTACCTACATAATTACGTCATCTTACCCGCAAACGAGTGGAAGATGACGAATTTGACATCATTTTTAAAAAGTTGAAGAAAATGCCATAAACTGTAGATTTAGAAAAATTATAAAATCAGCAGTCGAAAATAAAACTAAATGGTTGCTTTAAATGATTAGTGTAGGCAGTCGGTTCAGAAACATGAGGGTAAAAACATACGATAACTTGCTGTCGTCATCTTACTCTCCATTCCTCTATTTTACACTGAAGAGCCAAAGAAATTGACACACTTGCCTAATGTCATATAGGGCCCCCGCGAGCACGCAGAAGTGCTGCAGCATGATGTGGCATGGACTCGACTAATATCTGAGGTAGTGCTAGAAGGAACTGACACCACGAATCCTGCAGGGCTGTCCATAAATCCGTAAGAGTACGAGGGGGTGAAGATCTCTTCTGAACAGCACGTTGCAAGGCATACCAGATATGGTCAATAATGTTCATGTCTGGGAAGTTTGGTGGCCAACGGAAGTGTTTAAACTTAGAAGAGTGTTCCTGGAGCCACTCTGTAGCAGTTATGGATGTTGATGGAAGCAATTTGCGAGAGGGTTGCACTTCTGTCACGTAGAACGATTCTCTTCAGCTGTCGTTGGTCCCGTTCTTGCAGGATCTTTTTCCGCCTGCAGCGATGTCGGAGATTTGATGTGTTACCGGATTTATTATATTCGCGGTACATTCGTGAAACGGCCGCGCGGGAAAATCCCCACTTCAGCGCTACCTCGGAGATGCGTCGATTATAACGTCACGTTCAGACTCTCTTAAATCATGATAATCTGCCATTGTAGCACCAGTAACCGATCTAACATTTGCACCAGACACTTGTTGTCTTATATAGGCGTTGAATACGCAAGCCTCTACACTGGTTTCTTTGGCGCTTCAGTGTATAACGCAATGGTTATTCTGCAGATATGGTGCAAAGCAAATCGTACCGGTACGTCTTCCAATAAATTTGCATCTGCTTTATTGTGAAACGTCGCTAAATCGGTAGCCCATACTATGGGAGAAATAACAATAATTTGCAAACTTTTCTTATCAAGACGTTCTTGGCAATGGAGAAAGCGCACGAGGAAAATACCTCCACTTGAAAAGTTACATAAGAAAATGATCTGGTTTATAATTTTACAAATATGGAAATCAGTTCGCAAGCTACAGCAAACAGAATCGGTTTCAGAGAATGAAGTATAGATCTCTACCGAAATAAATGACCCTCTGTGCACGTTAGCCCTCATCAGCTATTGAGAGGAACATGTTTTATTTCAGTCTTCGACAGTAGATGTGAGATTCTTGAACAAATTTTTATTTATTGATCAAGCAAGAATGTAAGTTAACAGGCAAGTTAATTTACTAAGTAGGCCTACGTTTTAGATGTAAGAGGCAGCAGTGTTCAATGTGCAAATGTTCAAAAATGTTCAAATGTGTGTGAAATCGTATGGGACTTAACTGCTAAGGTCGTCAGTCCCTAAGCTTACACACTACTTAACCTAAATTATCCTAAGGACAATTACACACACCCATGCCCGAGGGAGGACTCGAACGTCCGCCGGGACCAGCCTCACAGCAGTAACTTTTGGGGGCAATCTATACACTGAAGTGACAAAAATCATGGGATGGCGAATGCATGTATACAGGTAGTATCTCGTATACACGGTATATAAGGATAGTGCATTGGTGGAGCTGCCATTTGTTCTCACGCGATTCTTGTGAAAAGGTTTCCGACGTGATTATGGACATAGGACGGGAATTAACAGACTTTGAAAGCGGAATGGTAGTTGGAGCATGGGACATTCCATTTCGGAAAACGTTAGGGTATTCAGTACTCCGAAATCCACAGTGTCAAGTGTGTGCTGAGGATACCAGATTTCAGGTATTACCTCTTACCACGGACAACACGGTAGCCGACGGCCTTCATTTAACGACCGAGAGCAACGGCGTTTGTTTAGAGTTGTCAGTGCTAACAGACAAGCAACACTGCGTGAAACAACCGGAGAAATCAATGTGGAACATACTACGAACGCGTCCTTTAGGACAGTGTGGCGAAATCTGACGTTAATGAACTATAGCAGCAGACATAATCGAGAGATCAATTCGTGCGCATAATTCTGCATCGGCAACACTTTAGCAATTGTGATCGGCTATAGAGACAGCATGGCTCAATATTTCTGCAGGGAAGTTCCAACGACTTGTCGAGTCTATATCATGTCGAGTTGCTGCACTATGCAGGGAAAAATGATTTCCGAAACGGTATTAGGAGGTATCGCATGACTTTTAAAACCTTATTGTATGTACACTCCTGGAAATTGAAATAAGAACACCGTGAATTCATTGTCCCAGGAAGGGGAAACTTTATTGACACATTCCTTGGGTCAGATACATCACATGATCACACTGACAGAACCGCAGGCACATAGACACAGGCAACAGAGCATGCACAATGTCGGCACTAGTACAGTGTATATCCACCTTTCGCAGCAATGCAGGCTGCTATTCTCCCATGGAGACGATCGTAGAGATGCTGGATGTAGTCCTGTGGAACGGCTTGCCATGCCATTTCCACCTGGCGCCTCAGTTGGACCAGCGTTCGTGCTGGACGTGCAGACCGCGTGAGACGACGCTTCATCCAGTCCCAAACATGCTCAATGGGGGACAGATCCGGAGATCTTGCTGGCCAGGGTAGTTGACTTACACCTTCTAGAGCACGTTGGGTGGCACGGGATACATGCGGACGTGCATTGTCCTGTTGGAACAGCAAGTTCCCTTGCCGGTCTAGGAATGGTAGAACGATGGGTTCGATGACGGTTTGGATGTACCGTGCACTATTCAGTGTCCCCTCGACGATCACCAGTGGTGTACGGCCAGTGTAGGAGATCGCTCCTCACACCATGATGCCGGGTGTTGGCCCTGTGTGCCTCGGTCGTATGCAGTCCTGATTGTGGCGCTCACCTGCACGGCGCCAAACACGCATACGACCATCATTGGCACCAAGGCAGAAGCGACTCTCATCGCTGAAGACGACACGTCTCCATTCGTCCCTCCATTCACGCCTGTCGCGACGCCACTGGAGGCGGGCTGCACGATGTTGGGGCGTGAGCCGAAGACGGCCTAACGGTGTGCGGGACCGTAGCCCAGCTTCATGGAGACGGTTGCGAATGGTCCTCGCCGATACCCCAGGAGCAACAGTGTCCCTAATTTGCTGGGAAGTGGCGGTGCGGTCCCCTACGGCACTGCGTAGGATCCTACGGTCTTGGCGTGCATCCGTGTGTCGCTGCGGTCCGGTCCCAGGTCGACGGGCACGTGCACCTTCCGCCGACCACTGGCGACAACATCGATGTACTGTGGAGACCTCACGCCCCACGTGTTGAGCAATTCGGCGGTACGTCCACCCGGCCTCCCGCATGCCCACTATACGCCCTCGCTCAAAGTCCGTCAACTGCACATACGGTTCACGTCCACGCTGTCGCGGCATGCTACCAGTGTTAAAGACTGCGATGGAGCTCCGTATGCCACGGCAAACTGGCTGACACTGACGGCGGCGGTGCACAAATGCTGCGCAGCTAGCGCCATTCGACGGCCAACACCGCGGTTCCTGGTGTGTCCGCTGTGCCGTGCGTGTGATCATTGCTTGTACAGCCCTCTCGCAGTGTCCGGAGCAAGTATGGTGGGCCTGACACACCGGTGTCAATGTGTTCTTTTTTCCATTTCCAGGAGTGTATTATCGCAACTTAATTTTCCTCGCAAGAATCGCTGATAGTTTTAAGCTAGTGGAAGTGAGAAAGAGTGGGCTTTTCACGTTGCGGGCATCGTTGAGATGATAGACGAACTGCAAAACTTAGTTGTCCAGCTGTCTGATGTAGCTACACTGATTCTTATTTGTCAGTTCAAACCGAAAGACGAATTTACGTTAATTAAAATGTACTGTGGACAAAGCAGAGTCTCCTGTAGCTTGTACCACCCTGGGATGTGTTTCTCCTAAATGTGTTCCTAGGTTAACCCGAGTCTACGGGTCTTTGATATAAAAGAAGAAATTTTAGACGTCAGAACAGATAATGTGTTTCTATACCTCTCTCTCTTTCTCTTCAGTCACTGTAGTCGGAAAAAAAATTATAGACAGATGTGTAGCACGATACCTCGACTACAACTATGGTTTACATGTCCGTGAAGTGCGAATTCCTCCTGAATGTTCATTCGGAAATGAATCAGAACGAACCAGTGTTGACGTCATTACGATGGAACGATTTTGAGCCACCAAATGAGATACAGGCTGGCGGTTCGAGTCTGTCGCAATCGTATTTCGGTAGCAATTATGACGTGAATCAGTATAGCATGTTTGCCACTTCTGATTAACTCGAAGTAGGCAATTCAGCAATATATTTGCGAACTGCGTCACTTTTTCCACAGGATGATCTTTAGTACGCCAGAAGACAATTATCCACTTCTGCCCCTTCATCATGTCAGCCTTTTGCAACATGTTCCACACGTCGAACGAGATAAGCTTTACGTTGCACCTCTTCTGAGAACATTCCCCAAGTGATTTTCACCTACTGCACCTCCACTCACGCTATATGCTGACGCCTAATCTTGTAAGCTTACAGATGCGAGAACATTTTTTTTTCAAACTTTGTACACATTTAGTGGGCCATTAAAACAACATAATGCGCAAGCAGTAAAGTGCACTACTCTGGTAATTCCGAGAAAATCGCAAGAGAAGTTTTAGCGTCTATTGCGTAACTACTGTACAAATGCGTTGTGGTCAAGAGGTTTGTGTCCGCGCATACTAGGCGGGTTCTGCTTCCACTCTTTCTTCTATCTATATTTTTTTCGTCACTGGTCACATTATTTAATTTATATGGCATTTGAGAGGTAACACATTAAAAAAACCACGGGCATTTTCAAGAAGTTGTGGTGAATTTCATATAAGCCTGTCAACTTTTTTTTTTCTTTAGGTTTTGCACAGTGTTACTGACTTCATGCTCTGTTGTTGGTAGAAACATCATTGTATTTAGTGTATAATTTTTTATTGGTGCTGTGCAAGTTTTTGGGAATTTTTGTCGTAATTTCTGAGGATGCTCATTAACATAGTTTGTTAGGTGGTGTGGATCACTTATTCCTTTGTCCTCCTCCATTATCAATTTGTCTCTTCCCACTCTGCTTTGCTTTTATTCTTTACATTTCACAGTGGTGGAGAAAAAATTCGCAATACCAAGAAGGAGTTGTGCGACATCAAAGAAAGTTCGTAAGCGTGTTTCTACATCTGAAAGATGATGTCTATCAAATTTCACGCCAGTCGCATACGAGTTACGCTAGTAGAACCACCATGAGGATGAAAATTAGTTTTGTTTGAAATATACGCTGTATAGGTCTGAAATCAGACGTGGTGGGTTTATGTTAGTCGAGAATGCCTTTAAGGTGATAAAAATCTCATTATTAACACCTCATTGAGTTTGAACGAAGTGGTCTAATAGGGATATAATGCAGAAAGACTTGACGGGAATATAGCCATTGTACATGTTTGGGGGCAGTGATGGTCACGAGAATGTACGCTCACAAGAAGAGCAAGCTCTGGACGGCCACGTGACACTACTGAGAGCGAAGACAATCGTGTTCGGCGTATGGCTCTGGACCTCTGGTGCATAAAACTGCATCTGCAGCAGCAATTTGAGCAGCAGATGGCACCACAGTGACACAATGAACTGTTAAAAATCGGTTACTTGAAGGACAGCTCCGTGCCAGACGCACTATAGCGTGCATTTCACTGACCCCAAATCACTGTCATTTGCGACTGCAGCGGTGTTAAGCGAGAGCTCATTGGAGAGCAGGTTGTAGGTGTATTGTGTGGTCTGATGAAAGCTGGTTCTAGCTCAGTGCCGGAGGTGGCCGTGTGTTAGAAGGAGGTCAAGTGAGCGCCTGTAGCCAGCCTGTCATTGACCTAAACATATTGGACTTACACCTGGAGTAATGTTGTGGGATGCGATCTTGTATGACAGCAGGAGCACTCTCGTGGTTAACCCACGCACCTTGACTGTGAATTTGTACGTCAGTCTGATAATTTGACCTGTTCTGCTGTTATTTGTGAACAGCATTCCAAGGAGTGTTCTCCAAGAGGACAACGCTCGTCCACTTACCGCTGTTCTAACATGTTCAACAGAGTGTCAACATGTTGTCTTGGCCTGCTGCATCACCAGATCTGCCTCCAATCGAGCACATATGGGACATTATCGGACGATAACGTCAGCGCCATCAACAACCAGCATTAATCGTCACTGTATTGATCGATTAAGCGCAATGGACATTAAACTTTGTCCCGCAAACTGACATCTGGCACCTGTACAACACAATGCAAGCACTTTTCGGTTATTAATGTAGCAGCATTTCACATTTACAATGGCTTTTCTCTCCAATGAGCTCTCGCTTATCACCGCTGCAGTCGCAAATGACAGTGATTTGGGGTCAGTGAAATGTAAGCTATAGTGCGTCTGGCACGGAGCTGTCCTTCAAGTAACCGATTTTTAACAGTTCATTGTGTCACTGTGGTGCCATCTGTGATCTTGCAGTATTAATCACTTAAACATGTTACCTCGACAAGTGTATTTTCGAAATTTCGTTATTCTTCATAATTTTTCCTTTTTTGGGTTATGCGACTTTTTCCGTCGTTGTATATTATTTTCTCATTAAATCGTCTTTTGCGGCAATCAGCACCTTTCTATAAACCATTTTGCGCCTATTTATAGAAATTTAAGAATACTGGCTCACTGTGACTCTTTCTCTTGGAAATGAGGTACTTCAGGATTTGTGAGGATTTCTTAATACCTGATGTTACGCATTTTTTGTGTGGGATTGATACCGATGAAGGTGCTTTTGGAAATTTATTTTCGAAGTTCAGTTTAAGAAATGGTCATAATTTAAAGAATTTCGCATATGCGTTAGTTACACTTCATACCAATATTGGTATACACTTCATATTAATTTTGTTTTGCCAGTTGTAATGGTCGCCTAGTCGTAGATATTGCTAATTGCTATAATCGCACTATTTCACTCCAATTTACGGAGCTTGTTAGAACTTGATGTTAGGTTGGCGCCATTAAAATGCATTGTAGTAATCGCTGCTGCTTGCTGGATCGCTGCTGTGTCTCGATGCTGATGCTAGCTCTAAATCTGGTTGTCTAGGGTAAAAACATGAGGTCCCGTGTTTTTTATGTGCTGTTGATGATAAAGAACGAGCGAAACCAACAAATATGTAAACATCAAATATTTATTACTCTGGTGGCCATCTTAATTCCACTGTCCACCAAAGACCATGACACAACACGAAGTAGTACTTCCTTTACATGTTCTTTGCATTGTTTATCCACCTCAAACAATAACACACAAACACACTTTACCAAAGTGACGTTCCGACTGTCTCCCTCGACCCTTCTTGCTGCTTGTATTTATAACATTGTCAAAGAACTACTAAAAAGAGATATAGTTTATAAGTCACATGTACATCTTTTATCATAATTTGTGCAGAAAAGTTATTAATTTGCATTGAGTGACATAAGTTAACATGTTATTAAAATGACAGACAGATTTGTTGACTTGACAGAATAATTCTTTGTTACAAAAAGGCCGTTTTTTAGAAGTTTGTCAATTGACTTCTCTAATTTGCATAAATAAGTAAATAACATGAATTATTAAGAATTACATTGGTTTTCGTCTAAAATAGGATTGATTATGTGAATACTGAGTGAAAACGCTCCTAGTGAACAAATAGGTTTCACTGGGTGATTTTTTTTAAGGAGATCCAAAATACCTAAATTGGCCACTATTTTTCGTACTTCATATTAATTATTTAAGATAAACTTAGTGTTTTTACATGATGACATTTGCTGTATCAGTGATCAAGTGATATTAACTTTTGTGTGGGTCAGTTATTCAGTATAATTTAATGGGTTGACTGTTTATGGAGACATGTTGTGCAATTATTGTTAACATACACAATAACTTTTCCATAATCATAAATACTCGTTAAACTGGTTGAATTTGGAGGGTATCGCATACTTCATTAAAGTAAAGCCTTTAATATGTTCCGTTACACAGTTCTCTTGAAAAACGTTGTACTCTGATTTCGATAAATGTCTTTAATAGACGTGCTGTTTAGGATTTTTTTCCCTAGCCGATTTTACTGTTATTATGTGGTAGGAGATGACTATTAAGGCCAAGATCTTCTACAGCTACATCGCACTTTTTCCTGTTCATATTTTTGGCCACACGATCGGTTGCTGATGCAGTCATTGTAGTAATCCTTGCCGCAATATTTACACTAGCGCCGTCTCAAAACTCTGAAAGTTATTGATAAGGGTGTTACTAGTTTCATTCATGATATTTGTGTTCATGTTTATGTCTCCACAATTAATTGTTGTACTTGAGACTTTCACTTCTGTTAATTTATTGAAAGAAGTGTCCACATTACCACTGGGTAATCGATACACATACAAAATAATGAATTTGTTGGTGATGTCAAAACCTGTTAATCCAACAGCTAATATTCCTAAGAGTTTATCTTCACTTAATGTATTAAAGTAATGTCTTGATTTAAACTGCGTTTCTTTTCTGATATAAATGCATGCTATTCCACCCTTTGAAGTAGTCTTGTAGTAAGAGTTTGTCATTTCATATTACGATAATACTACATATTGCATTTCTGTGTCTCTACACCAGTTTTCAGTGACACAAATTGCTGTGGAGGTTCAAGTTTGGATCTGAACTTCAAATTTCTGTATTTTGTTTTTTTATTAATTGCAAGCTTTGATGAAGAACTGTTAACTCTGCGAAAAGTCCCATGTTACATTTCCAATATTTTCTTTTTTTTATTACATGTAGTGCGTGTGTCTTTTGTGAGTCAGAATTTATCCTGTGAGTGACTATTTCAGAACCACAGATTGCAGATGCTGTGGAGTGTAAGGCTGGATGGGGGGAATGAGGGGTATCCAGGCCAGAGGAAGGGAAGCCGTAGTACTGTTTGGAGTATGTGGTGAGGAATTTCAGTTGGGTCCGGAAGCAGAGGGAGGGGGGGGGGGGGCTACAGCAGGTTGAAAGTAAAAAACTGTGTTGGTGATGCCATTGCTGTGCCGAAATGACCGAAATACTTTGAAACTGCTGCCAACACGAATCAAACTCGTGCAAATTGGTTTCAGCAAAAGTAATCAGATTACGTGGGGTTGGGGGTGGGGCAGGGGTAGGGGGTTTGGATGGGTGCACTTCTACTACGTTTTATAAAATTTAAAACCAAATCTTGATGTATTCCTCACATAACAAGCAACTAAGAAAGTTCTAAAAAATAACTGCTGGGATATATCTCACTCCAGATACTAGCATTGTTCTGCCTATACGTTCTCGATGTTGTTGCTGACATAAAGAAAATTTCAGAGCCTAAAAACGACTTAGTACGTAGAAATCAAATAGACCACACGTATAACAGCAGGAAAAATTTGGACCTTCACAGTGAGTATTCAGACACAATTCTGAGACAAAATGGGCCATTGAAAGCTGGGTAAAAACACTATAATAAACTTTCCCATCACATGAAGACAATGAAAAAAATACAAGAATTAAAAGTGTCTCTAAAAACACATTTGCAAGATAGGTGAAACTACACTACAAGTGGATGTATGTTGACATAATTTTCTCTCTTTCAGAATGAAATTTTCACTCTGCAGCGGAGTTTGTGCTGATATTTTTCGCTTTATTTGATGTATCTACAATTGCTTTTGCTATATATTGTACTATATATTAGATTGTACTATTATATTAATGTATTATATTGCAATGATTTTCTGTATTGTATTGCATTATTAAAATTATTCACGGTGTTGAAACAATTTTACTGGAATATACAGTATATTTAAAGCTGTGTATTAATGCACAAAATAAGCAATATCGTAAATCAATGAATAAATAAAAGTAAAAATAAATAAACAGAAGACGGTGTTCTGTTAAATTTTATTTTCTGTAAATTCTGTATTCTATAAATGCCACCAAGGAAGTCAAGTATTGCCAATCTGGCTACGTGTAAATAGTGTAAATAAAAATGTGTGGATTTCAAAAAAAGATTTACAGTGTTTCCACTAAATCATTTAAAGCAAAAGCCAGGATGGTTTCTATTATAAGGCAATGGCCGACCATCCATCCCATCCTTGTCAGATTAGGCCGATAATAGTGAAAATGCCTGTATATATGAATTGTGTTATTTATTCTTGAATTATAATACCATGAAGTGTCCGATACGGGAATTAATAGACTTTGAATGAAAATGAGTTGGAGTTGGACACATGGGAAAATCAATATTCCGAGATCCACATTGTGAAGAGTTTGCTGAAAATACCAAATTTCAGGCATTACCTCTCACCACAGACAATGTAGTGTTCGACGGCCCTCGGTTAACAACCGAGAACAGCGACGTTTGCGTAGAGTTGTCGGTGCTAACAGACAAGCAACACTGCGTGAAATAACCTCTAAACCAATGTGGAAATTACGACGAACGTGCCCATTAGGACAGTGTTGCGAAATTTGGAGTTAATGGGTTATGACAGCAAACAACCGAAGTCAGTCCCTTTGTTAACAGTGCGACATCGCCTCCAGCGCCTCTTCTAGGATCGTGATAAAGTCGGTTGGACCCTAGACTACTGGAAAACCGTGACCTGGTCAGGTGAGACCCGTCTTCAGTTGGTAAGAGCTGATGGTGGGGTTCTAGTGTGGCACAGACCCCACGAATGCATGGACCCAAGTCGTCAACAAGGTACTGGACAAGCTGGTGGTGTCTCCGTAATGGTGTGGGCTGTCTCTAGATAGAACAGACTGGGTCCTCTGGACGTTCGGCTGCTAGGAGACCATTTGCAGCCATTCATAGACTTCATGTTTCCAAATAAGGATGGAATTTTTATGGATGACAATGCGCCATGTCACCAGGCAACAACTGTTCGCAGTTGGCTTGAAGACTATTCTGGACAATTCGAGAGAATGATTTGCTCACCCAGATCGCTCGACAAAAATCCCATCGAACATTTATGGGACATAATCGAGAGGTCAGTTCGAGCACAAAATCCTGCTCCGACAACAATTTCGAAATTATGGGTGGCTATAGAGGCAGCTTGGCTCAATATTTCTGCAGGGGACCTCCAACGACTTGTTGAATCCATGCCACGTCGCGTTGCTGTACTACGCCTGGCAAAAGAAAGTTCGACATGATATTAGGAGGGATCCCATGACTTTTATCATCTCAGTGTATCGCAATTCATTCAACGAATGCAGCAAGGGACTATACTCGTGTTCGGAATAACGACTCTTCAAATCCTGTGTGATATCCCTACACAGCTTAAGGTGAATTCCGGCATGAGTTCTTTTGAAGGGCACAGCCGAGTTCGTCTGTAATGCCTCGCCGACGGAATGTTAAACCTGACCTTCGGACGGAAGTACTTTAGCTTCAGTCGCAACCAAGTGCACGTATTTTGATCTCCAATATATCTAAACAGTGGTGTGCAACAGTGCACTAGAATTTATCTCACTGAAAATTATATTTTATAAGGTTATACACATGTAATATTGGACAAATCAGCATGGAATGTTGAACTAATTTAATTGTAGAAGTTCTAAATAGACAATACGGGAATAATTGTAATTTCTGTTGGTGTGAAGCTGTATATGACTTACTTTGATAATTTACTTTCGAAACATCGTTGAAATGCATCTTAAACTCTCTGAAAGACGGCTAAACTACTTACGAACGTTGATGGGAACACTTTAACTCTAGTACTCACCAGTATTGTGGACTTTGACATTAATTAGTTTTTTAAACGGTGCAGAACTGTGCAGACGCAAAGTTCAATCTCTGTCCTCAGTGTATGTCATTATCTCAGAGCTAATGAGCCTGTAGCACTGAACAACACGGCATTAATTGATGGGATACCATAATGTTACAGGTTCCAGGATGCTGCTGAATTAACATCATCATCATCATCATCATCATCATTTAAGACTGAGTGTGCCTTTCAGCGTTCAGTCTGGAGCATAGTCCCCCTTATAAAATTCCTCCATGATCCCCTATTCAGTGCTAACATCGGTGCCTCTTCTGATGTTAAGCCTATTACTTTAAAATCATTCTTAACCGAATCCAGCTACCTTCTCCTTGGTCTACCCCGACTCCTCCTACCCTCTACTGCTGAACCCATGAGTCTCTTGGGTAACCTTGCTTCTCCCATGCGTATAACATGACCCCACCATCTAAGCCTGTTCGCCCTGACTGCTACATCTATAGAGTTCATTCCCAGTTTTTCTTTGATTTCCTCATTGTGCACACCCTCCTGCCATTGTTCCCATCTACTAGTACCTGCAATCATCCTAGCTACTTTCATATCCGTAACCTCAACCTTATTGATAAGGTAACCTGAATCCACCCAGCTTTCGCTCCCATACAACAAAGTTGGTCGAAAGATTGAACGGTGCACATATAACTTAGTCTTCGTACTGACTTCCTTCTTGCAGAAGACAGTAGATCGTAGCTGAGCGCTCACTGAATTAATTAACGTTTATCATAAACGCAAGTCAAATACAAAAGTATGTAATATAACCGTAGCTACCATGCTACATTATTTCTGTTAAAGCTACATTCAGCAACTGTAATTGTCTCAGACCAATGCAAAATGAAATTCTGCGGTGAGTACGTAGTGTTTTTTTTATTTTTTTTTTATTGGAAGGTTTAAATTTGGAGATTTCATAAACTTATATTTCACATGCTGCTGAACAGTTTCAGTTAGATCAGATTTACATTATAGTTTGAACAGATTTACATTTATGTAAGTCAATTCCAAAAAAATTCTGAAAGCTCACAGGAAATGAATGATTTTAGAACTTAGTAATGCTCATTTTACGTACTGGATTTTTCATCTGGAAAACTCTACAAGTACGTATTGTGCTTGATGTATCTCTGATTTAAGGTGATTGATCAGAAGAAAAGAAAATGACAATATTCACAAAACAAATATTCTAGATTAGTTATCCAAGTTATAAAGAAATAAGGAGTTCAAATGGCTCTGAGCACTATGGGACTCAACTTCTGAGGTCATTAGTCCCCTAGAACTTAGAACTAGTTAAACCTAACTAACCTAAGGACATCACAAACATCCATGCCCATGGCAGGATTCGAACCTGCGACCGTAGCGGTCTTGCGGTTCCAGACTGCAGCGCCTTTAACCGCACGGCCACTTGGGCCGGCTAAATAAGGAGTATTTTTTCTAACTTGGTATACAAACTTCATGAAGAAGAAAGGAAGGAAGATTATGGTTTAACGTCCTGTCGACAGCTAGGTCATTAGAGGCGCGACACCCCACATGCCTTATGTAATCGGTGATGTCGCTGACGAAAATATCTGCTCCTAAGTTTTGCTGTCGCCGACACAAATGTCTTTGAACTGAATGCCACACCAGACTAATATCAGCCCATTTTATCGATAGGCTATATAAAATTGAGGGGATCAGAAGCAAAGGGATACAAGTGACATTTCACAGAGAAGTGAGTTAAGTGGATCTATAGTACGGTAGGGCACGCAAACCCGCTGTGGCAAAGGTATACAAGTGAAAACCCACTCTGTGCTGCTCTCTAGTGATCGAAAAGAAAACGTACTTATAAGAGGTTACGAAACAGTTATGTTCATGTAGGACTATACTGGTTCTTTATGTAGTATGTCGCACATTATCTAAATAACCTTTTTGTGATGCATCAGAAGAGGGAAGTGACCCACGTGTCGCGAAATATTGGGATAATGCATTCAACAGTATTCTTTCGTATTTTGTTTCACTATAGTGAGCCACAAAAGGCATGGTGTTCATTTAGCATTACATACATATTTTGTTATAGCTCTAAACAGCAATTTTATGATAACTGAATTGATAGCAACCAATTATAAAGCAGTACAGAGAAAACATAAATCACAATCTTCTTACTCCACAATACCCTGGAAGCAAAGGGATAAAACTGCGTACAAACTTTTTGCGAATTGTGATATAAAACTGATCTTTTACATTAACCTGTTATTGCAACATGCATACAGAAGATGCCACAAAGTTTTTTTTATGTCTAAGACACACACAACAATTTCAAATTCCATTTTGCAATCTAAAGGCCATTCTGAAACCTTGTGAACTTCAACTTCAATTTTCTCAAAATTACAAGAATAGTACTTCTACCCCTTTGCTTCTGAGTCCCTCACTTATAAAATTACACTTCTTCCAATTTTTAAAGACATGAGGAGGAAATTAAACTACATGTTGGCTCTAGGCGTCACATCACGTCGATAGGGTTACCGGGGAGCACTAAATAAGGCTCGTTGTATGGCCTAAGAGCCCACATTTCGTATTTGACCAGAGGCTATGGCTTTGATGTGCCAAAGGACCAAACAGGGACCAGAGACACCTATGATTATACAAAAAAAGACAGTGTTTTACACAAATTAGTAAAAACGGAATAGTGCTACAGTGAACTAACTACTGGATGCAACAGCGTTTTAGATTAATTTACTAGAAGCGATTCATTTGAAGGTTGTTGTTGTTGTTGTTGTCTTCAGTGCTGAGACTGGTTTGATGCAGCTCTCCATGCTACTCTATCTTGTGCAAGCTTCTTCATCTCCCAGTACTTCGCTACGGTCGCAGGTTCGAATCCTGCCTCGGGCATGGATGTTTGTGATGTCCTTAGGTTAGTTAGGTTTAACTAGTTCTAAGTTCTAGGGGACTAATGACCTCAGCAGTTGAGTCCCATAGTGCTCAGAGCCATTTGAACAATTTGAACCCAGTACTTACTGCAACCTACATTCTTCTGAATCTGCTTAGTGTATTCATCTCTTGGTCTCCATCTACGATTTGTACCCTCCACGCTGCCCTCCAATGCTAAATTTGTGATCCCTTGATGCCTCAGAACATGTCCTACCAACCGGTCCCTTCTACTTGTCAAGTTGTGCCACAAACTCCTCTTCTCCCCAGTTCTATTCAATACCTCTTCATTAGTTATGTGATCTACCCATCTAATCTTCAGCATTCTTCTGTAGCACCACATTTCGAAAGCTTCTAATCTCTTTTTGTCCAAACTATTTATCGTCCATGTTTCACTTCCATACATGGCTACACTCCATAAAATACTTTCAGAAACGACTTCCTGACATTTAAATCTATACTCGATGTTAACAAATTTCTCTTCTTCAGAAATGCTTTCCTTGCCATTGCCAGTCTACATTTGATATCCTCTCTACTTCGACCATCAGTAGTTATTTTGGCCCCCAAATAGCAAAACTCCTTTACTACTTTAAGTGTCTCATTTCCTAATATAATTCCCTCAGCAACACCCGACTTAATTCGACTACATTCCATTATTCTCGTTTTGCTTTTGTTGATGTTCATCTTGTAGCCTCCTTTCAAGACAATGTCCATTCCGTTCAACTGCTCTTCCTAGTGCTATCTCTGACAGAATTACAATGTCATCGGCGAACCTTAACGTTTTTGTTTCTTCTCCATGGACTTTCATACCTACTCCGAATTTTTCTTTTGTTTCCTTTACTGCTTGCTCAATATGCAGATTGAATAACATCGGGGACAGGCTACAACCCTATCTCACTCCCTTCCCAACCACTGCTTCCCTTTCATACCCCTCGACTCTTATAACTGCCATCTGGTTTCTGTACAAATTGTAAATAGCCTTTCGTTCCCAGTATTTTACCCCTGCCACCATTAGAATTTGAAAGAGAGTATTCCAGTCAACATTGTCAAAAGCTTTCTCTAAGTCTACAAATGCTAGAAATGGTGGTTTGCCTTTCCTTAATCTATTTTCTAAGATAAGTCGTAGGGTCAGTATTGCCTCACGTGTTCCTACATTTCTACGGAATCCAACCGGATCTTCGCCAAGGTCGGCTTCTACCAGCTTTTCCATTCGTCTGTAAAGAATTCGCGTTAGTATTTTGCAGCTGTGACTTATTAAACTGATAGTTCGGTAATTTTCACATCTGTCAACACCTGCTTTCTTTGGGATTGGAATTATTACATTCTTCTTGAGGTCTGAGGGCATTTCGCCTGTCTCATACATCTTGCTCACCAGATGGTAGAGTTTTGTCAGGACTGGCCCTCCCACAGCTGTCAGTAGTTCCAATGGAATGTTGTCTACTCCCGGGGCTTTGTTTCGACTCAGGTCTTTCAGTGCTCTGTCAAACTTCTCACGCGGTATCGTATCTCCCATGTTATCTTCATCTACATCCTCTTCCATTTCCATAATATTGTCCTCAAGTACATCGCCCTAGTATAGACCCTCTATATACTCCTTCCACCTTTCTGCTTTCCCTTCTTTGCTTAGAACTGGGTTTCCATCTGAGCTCTTGATATTCATACAAGTGGCTCTCTTTTCTCCAAAGGTCTCTTTAATTTTCCTGTAGGCAGTATCTATCTTACCCCTAGTGAGATAAGACTCTACATCCTTACATTTGTCCTCTAGTCTGAGGGTATTGTTGTCTACTCCCGGGGCCTTGTTTCGACTCAGGTCTTTCAATGCTCTGTCAAACTCCTCACGCAGTATCGTATCTCCCATTTCATCTTCATGTACATCCTCTTCCATTTCCATAATATTGTTCTCAAGTACATCGCCCTTGTATAGACCCTCTATATACTCCTTCCACCTTTTTGCTTTCTCTTCTTTGCTTATAACTGGGTTACCATTTGAGCTCTTGATATTCATACAAGTGGATCTCTTTTCTCCAAATGTCTCTTTAATTTTCCTGTAGGCAGTATCTACCTTACCCCTAGTGAGATAAGCCTCTACATCCCTGCTTAGCCATTTTGCACTTCCTGTCGATCTCATTTTTGAGACGTTTGTATTCCCTTTTGCCTGCTTCATTTGCTGCGTTTTTATATTTTCTTCTTTCATCAATTAAATTCAATATTTCTTCAGTTACCCAAGGATTTCTACTAACCCTTGTCTTTTTACCTACTTGATCCTCTGCTGCCTTCACTACTTAATCCCTCAGAGCTACCCATCCTTCTTCTATTGTATTTCTTTCCCCCATTCCTTTCAATCGTTCCATTATGCTCTCCCTGAAACTCTGTACAACTTCTGGTTTATTCAGTTTATCCAGGTCCAATCTCCTTAAATTCCCACCTTTTTGCAGTTTCTTCAGTTTTAACCTAAAGTTCTTAACCAATAGATTGTGGTCAGAGTCCACATCTGCCCCTGGAAATGTCTTACAATTTAAAACCTGGTTCCTAAATCTCTGTCTTACCATTATATAATCTATGTGAAACCTGTCAGTATCTCCAGGCTTCTTCCATGTATACAATCGTCTTTGAACCAAGTGTTAGCTATGATTAAGTTATGCTCTGTACAAAATTCTACCAGACGTCTTCCTCTTTCATTTCTCTCCCCCAATCCATATTCACCTACTATGTTTCCTTCTCTCCCTTTTCCCACTCTCGAATTCCAGTCACTCGTGACTATTACATTTTCGTCTCCCTTCACTATCTGAATAATTTCTTTTATCTCATCATACATTCATCAATTTCTTCATCATCTGCAGAGCTAGTTGGCATATAAACTTGTACTACTGTAGTAGCCATGGGCTTCGTTTCTATCTTGGCCACAATAATGCGTTCACTATGCTGTTGGTAGTAGCTTACCCACACTCCTATTTTTTTTATTCATTATTAAACCTACTCCTGCATTACCCCTATTTGATTTTGTATTTATAATCCTGTATTCACCTGACCAAAAGTCTTGTTCCTCCTGCCACCGAAATTCACTAATTCCCACTACATCTAACTTCAACCTATCCATTTCCCTTTTTAAATTTTCTAACCTACCTGCCCGATTAAGGGATCTGACATTCCACGCTCCGATCCGTAGAACGCCAGTTTTCTTTCTCCTGATAACGACATCCTCCTGAGTAGTCCCCGCCCGGAGATCCGAATGGGGGACTATTTTACCTCCGGAATATTTTACCCAAGAGGACGCCATCATCATTTAACCATACAGTAAAGCTGCATGCCCTCGGGAAAAATTACGGCTGTAGTTTCCCCTTGCTTTCAGCCGTTCGCAGTACCAGCACAGCAAGGCCGTTTTGGTTAGTGTTGCAAGGCCAGATCAGTCAGTCATCCAGATTGTTGCCCCTGCAACTACTGAAAAGGCTGCTGCCCCTCTTCAGGAACCACACGTCTGTCTGGCCTCTCAACAGATATCCCTCCGTTGTGGTTGCACCTACGGTACGACCATCTGTATCGCTGAGGCACCCAAGCCTCCCCACCAACGGCAAGGTCCATGGTTCATGGGGGTAGGCATTTGAAGGTATGAGGTTACATATCGAAGGATTGTAGTTTCTTATCGGATTTAATCAACTGCAGATCTTTGTTATGAAAAGTGAACAGAATTTCTTGTACAAGCAATACATTTCTTTCGGTCATGTGATCACACAGTCTTTGTGTCGTGTTCCACGCCGTTTCGGCCATTGTTGCCAATGGCCTTCCACGGCGTGTCTGTTGCTAACCCTGGTGCCTTGAGGCTGTCTCTGTAGCGCATGGTCAGCGTGTCTGAGGATCGGGGTACGATTCCCAGTAGTGTAAGGCATTTTTCCTTTGGTGGTAGGACTGGAATTGGGTGCGCTCAGCCTCGTGAGGGCAGTTGAGGAGTGGTCTTCTAAGCCACAAAACGGGGTTTGCTTTTTACATGTACTTGACTTGAAAATTTAAAGAACCATTTCGCTTATTGTTAAAAATGGGTCTTGATCAATTATGAGTTTTGCACACACTTAATTGATGTTAAAGTTAATAAGTTCACGTGAAATTAAATGACCGCATTATTTCAAAAATGCTTATTCCATTGTGGGTCCGATTTCAGAACCGCCGCCATCTAAAATTAGAGAAAATTATTTAATGGTGAAAGGAACACCAACTGTTTCGTTACAAATCGTATGCTACAAAGAGAAGAATTAAATAACACTATCAAACCGGATGAGACTTCTATCTTAATAGCGCACCTGTAAAAGCGAAATTATTAAATATTGTAATTACCGATTTATCAGTATCAGAGGTGTCTGGTATTAAACTTTTCAAGGGCCAGTGATCCATTGGAAGCAGAGTAAACTCAGAGTTAGTTATATGGTTGAATGTTCATCCTTATGTTTTTATAGGGCGTGACACCAATTTCTAACCATGGATAAGTAGCCAGAAGGTACAGCCAGAAACAGTCAGGGGCAATGACATCCACCAATCACCAATAGTTATTACGCACTCGAAGCTATTGGACGTTAAAAAAATCAGAAGTGTGATACTACTGAGCGCTGTGCGCACAAAGATTCATAGTGCTGGTATACCTATATCCGATTTGATCACTCAACTAACTGTTCACCGTTCGTCACAAGAGAGAGCATTTACAGCAGGCAAGTCAAAAAGCGCGCTGGTATACAGGACGAGTTCTCATTTGGCTGGCAGAGTACCAGCATACGTGTATAAAATGCCAAATGCCGAATGCCAATACCTGTTATAATTTATCATACTTCCGTGAAAAGGTTATTTTCAAACGAGCCAATGAGGTGAATGTTACATCTTTAGATGAGTGGACTTACATTTATACCTTTCCAGCCGGCCAGAGTGGCCGAGCGGTTCTAGGCGCTACAGTCTGGAACCGCGCGACCGCTACGGTCGCAGGTTCGAATCCTGCCTCGGGCATGAATGTGTGTGGCGTCCTTAGGTTAGTTAGGTTTAAGTAGTTCTACGTTCTAGGGGACTGATGACCTCAGAAGTTGTCCCATAGTGCTCAGAGCCAGTTGAACCATACCTTTTCATGTGGAATTATGACTAATGGTTGTGTGCGTCCTAATAACCGTGTAGTAAGTGTTACTTACATAGCGCAAGACGAGAACGCTCGGCATAGATCGCACCGCTGACAAATACAATAAAAGAAAAAGCATACGGCATGTGTGGTGTCTGTTCGAACGGACTTGTTCGAAAGAACAGACACCACACATATAAATATGTAGCTATACGCGCCTTGACAGCGAAATGATAGCTTCTCTGCGGATGTAGTTATTCGTCGGAACCCTTGCGACACTCAGCTGAACAGATGCGAACAAATTGTGGATAATGGACGGAGAACACTACACCTGTGTTGTGTAGCGTGTGGGCGTTTGGGCTGGCCAGGAGGCATGCTTGGCTGGTCGAGGTGGTTGAGGCAGCTGTTCTAGAGTGCGACAAAAATTTTCACATCTCCCCGTTGCATTTAATGCAATGGCCGTATGTAGCTGAGATCTGTAAAAAATTGTATTTCAACAGCAAACAACCCAGCTCGTGCTATGGTCCGCTCTATCTTCCGTCATGAATACACACCGAATGCTTGGTATGCTCTGGTGAGTCTGTTGCTGTTCATATTCCTTCTCGCCAGACCCTTGCCATCTAGGAACTGATTTGCAAGAAGAATTTCATTCGTATCACACATAACAAAGAATAATATCGCCAACAGGATTACATATCAGCCGGCCGAAGTGGCCGTGCGGTTAAAGGCGCTGCAGTCTTCTAAGTTCTAGGGGACTAATGACCTCAGCAGTTGAGTCCCATAGTGCTCAGAGCCATTTGAGCCATTTGATTACATATCAGTTTATATGCTATACTGCTGCTCTGTAAGACACATTCCGCTCACACGTTAATTGTACATTTAATATAGAAATACCAGATGTACACATAAAACAAAAAGATTTATCGAAATCTCATACCTATTGGACAATACAAAAGTGCAACAACAAGCAGAAACGTTGACACAGCGTGAGCCCACGCGAAAAATTTTAGTCCATTATGACCAATTTACTGACATATCTCTGTGTGTGCTGAAGCTATCATAAGATGAAATACGATCTTCAACAAGTCATAGCAGCAAATCAGAGTCCGACGTGTTTCTAGGATCTCTAAAACTGCACACTCACAGTCCGACCTTGTAAAACGTGCAGTTACATGCATACGACTAAAATTACGTATAACCCGTATGTGGACACAGCTTAGTATAAAGTAAATCCTTTCACGAATGTCTTGTGCATGGTAACGGGTAAGGGTTTCAGTAGGGATCGAAACATGTCTGCTGTCAGTTTTCGTGTCAAAGAAGGTCTCATCCATGGAAGGAGCGGTCCTCTATTGAACTGCAATCCAGTATACATGTTGATGTTCACACTGCAAACATTATCCTCTGACGACCCATGAACAGTACGTATTGGCTGGTCGTGTCGTCCATATACCACCTTCATGAAACCATATGCCCACAGTAGTAGATGATTCCCTTCGCCTGGTGGGTGCAGGGTGGGTATACCGTCGTTGTGATGAAGATTGGTCCTGTTCCCTGGAACGAATAACAGCAAATTTTGGTTACTACATGCGTCTTGATCTTTGACTGCGCTTAGTCGGCCATGGCCGCACATTCTGTATGCCAAAGCTGTGACCAGAAATAGTTGGCAGAGTTCATATACAACAAAAGTGCGAAAATTTAACAATGTAGGTTTGTTTGACCGGCTCCCAAGCTATCAACAACGTTCCGTATCAGTTTGTCCTGTTAATGAAGCCTCATTGAGTTCAGTCAGTTGGACAATCTCAGCTTTAATCCGTCATTTGCATTAGTCCAGCTGCCTCCCTACTGGCATTGAAACATGAAATGTCAGGTATGTTCAGATCCTCGAAAGCGGACTGCCGATACGAAGGCTTGAAGAAGGAATTTTAACGTTATGTCGAGGCCGTAGACGTTAGCAACAGAAGGAAACGGTCCGTGGCCTACTTAACCAAATCAATTCAGTATCTGTATGAAGTTATTTAAAGTAAACGCAGAAAATGTAAATTTGAATGGCCACACGGGGATAAGAATCCTGCATCTCCAGAAAATCTTACGCTGCAGTACAAATACACTAAACTTACTTGCCAGTTGTTTAATTTTTTGTACTTATTACTGTTTTTGAAATTTTCGCCTACTTCTGATAGGTTTTTATGTTCATGGTAGAGGTAGGCACTCGATTCAGATACATCTGCTTTGTATCTTGGTACAGAAAATAATTTCATCTTCAGGCATTGTCCTGCGCTGTAAACATGTGCATTTCCTTATCCTGAGACGGTCATTCATTATCCTTGGTTACATTACGAATCTCTCTGCGTTGCTTAATGGAGGCATAACACAAGCCAGCGTTGGTAATCATCATCCCTTCGGGCGGTTATTATGAGTTAGGGGGCTCCTGGGTGCTAACCAAAATGAGTAGGCTTCTCGAAGACTCGGGGTTTCTCCCTCTCGCTTCCTTTGACTTAAGGTATCACCAACGACAACGCACCTATAGAGCTACACGGCACAAAAATTCATCATAACCATCAACGCAATTCATTGAAACATCTTTCCGCCCCCGGTAGCTGAGTGGTCAGCGCGACAGACTGTCAATCCTAAGGGCCCGGGTTCGATTCACGGCTGGGTCGGAGATTTTTCTCCGCTCAGGGACTGAGTGTTGTGTTGTCCTAATCGTCATCATTTCATTCCCATCGGCGCGCAAGTCGCCGAAGTGGCGTCAAATCGGAAGACTTACACCCGGCGAACGGTCTACCCGACGGGAGGCCCTAGTCACACGACATTTTTTTTCATTGAAAGATCTGACAACTTTCGGCGGTCAGAGAAAGGGAGTGGGAAACGATGTCGTCTACATGTAAGTTATACTAAACTAATTATAATAGCCAGAATAGATGTTAGATAAGTACTTTTCTCTTTGGAGTGCGATAAAAGAGTTCTGCTACGTTAAAATAAATTTTTTTCAATAGTCACTTTTTTACTCTAGCACTGACATTTTACGAATAACAGTGTTTATAAAAAGGAGAAATAATAAAATACGCGAGTAGTCAAAAGCAGCACATAAAACGTTCTTTTTTGTATTTTTTGTCTAAAATACCTGTTGAAGATATCGACAGCTGAACAGCTGCACTTCATGTGATGCCTGAAAAGGTTTATCATACAACGCTAGAGCAGGTGCTATGATTCTGACAACTAAGATCACAGTAGCATCGACTCAGTTTTCTCGTACTGTGATGTCTGCGTGAATTGATCAACCGGCTTCATATCTGGAGTGCAATGAAGACCCCACTGATCCATCCATCACTGTATATTAATGGATTGTTGACGACGTCCGAAGTTACTGGCGCCCCATTATGGTTAACATACAAAGACATTTTAGTTAGAAAAAATTAATTTCGTGTACACGTGCACTGAGGAAGCTCAGTGTTAAAAACAAGAGAAATGCATATTGTTGTATGAGCCTATATTTTCGCGCAATCGCTAAAAGCTAGGATTCCATCGTGTACACTGATCAGCCAGAACATTATGACCACCGACTTACTATCGATATAAACCCGTCCAGCCGATAGCAGCGTCACGTGGCGAGGAATGACTGCTAGCTAAACACACAGAACACGGTGCACATAGTATATATGTGCTGTTCGTGTATAGAATGGGAAGGTGCGTGACATATCTGGGTTTGACTGAGGGCAGATTGTGATGGTCTGGAGACTCGGCTTGAGCATTTTGGAAAGTGCATAACTTGTCATGTGTTCAAGGAGTGCTGTGGTGAGTGTCTTCAGCATATGGCGAAACCAAGGTCAAACTATGTCCAGACGTCGTGGCGTTGGGTGCCACCTCTTAAAAAAGATATCGGACGTCATAGGCTGGGCAGACTGATGAAATAGGACAGGCGTCGAACTTTGGCGGAACTAACATCAGACTTTAATGCCGGCCAGAGTACAAATGTGTGTGAACACACAGTGCACAGAACACTCCAAAAGATGGGCCTCCGCAGCTGACGACCCATGCACGTGCCAATGTTAACACCACGACATCGGCAACTATGACTGAAACGGGCACGTGCCCATCGGCACTGGACGTTGGCGCAGTGGCAGAGCGTTGCATGGTCTGATGACTCCCGATACCTTACTCATCATGGCAATGGGAAGGCGCAAATCAGTCGTCTTCCAGAGGAACACCTCCTGGACACCTCTACTGTGGGGCAGAAACCAAGCTGGCGGCGGTTCCATTATGCTCTGGGGAACATTCACTTGGGAATCCATGGGTCCAGTGGATCTCGTGCAAGGCATCATGACAGCCAGGGTAGTATCGTACACTGGTTGCCGACCACATACACCCCTTCATGGAGATCATGTTTCCCGACGGCAGTGGCGTTTCTCAACAAAATAATGAGCCATGTCACAAGGAGGGCGATGGAGTGGTTCGAGGACATAGTGGTCAGTTCCAATTGATGAGATGTCCTTCGAAATCGCTATGCCTGATCCCGAACGAACACATTTGGGATGTGATTGAATGTGGCGCCAAAGCTCAAAGCTCATCACCCTCCTCCATGGAATTTACGGGAATTAGGTGACTTGTGTGTGCAGATGTGGTGCCAGCTCCCTCAGCGATCTACCAAGCCCTGATTGCTTCCATGCCACGACGCGTCACCGCTGTTATCCATGCTATTAGGTAGGTGGTTATAATGTTCTAGCTGATCAGTGTACAGGGTGTTTCATAAATGACCGGTATATTTGAAACGGCAATAAAAACGAAACGAGCAGCGATAGAAATACACCGTTTGTTGCAATAAGCTTGGGACAACAGTACATTTTCAGGCGGACAAACTTTCGAAATTACAGTAGTTACAATTTTCAACAACAGATGGCGCTGCAAGTGATGTGAAAGATATAGAAGACAATGCAGTCTGTGGGTGCGCCATTCTGTACGTCGTCTTTCTGCTGTAAGCGTGTGCTGTTCACAACGTGCACGTGTGCTGTAGACAACATGGTTTATTCCTTAGAACAGAGGATTTTTCTGGTGTTGGAATTCAACCGCCTAGAACACGGTGTTGTTGCAACAAGACGAAGTTTTCAACGGAGGTTTAATGTAACCAAAGGACCGAAAAGCGATACAATAAAGGATCTGTTTGAAAAATTTCAACGGACTGGGAACGTGACGGATGAACATGCTGGAAAGGTAGGGCGACCGCGTACGGCAGCCACAGAGGGCAACGCGCAGCTAGTGCAGCAGGTGATCCAACAGCGGCCTCGGGTTTCCGTTCGCCGTGTTGCAGCTGCGGTCCAAATGACGCCAACGTCCACGTATCGTCTCATGCGCCAGAGTTTACACCTCTATCCATACAAAATTCAAACGCGGCAACCCCTCAGCGCCGCTACCATTGCTGCACGAGAGACATTCGCTAACGATATAGTGCACAGGATTGATGACGGCGATATGCATGTGGGCAGCATTTGGTTTACTGACGAAGCTTATTTTTACCTGGACGGCTTCGTCAATAAACAGAACTGGCGCATATGGGGAACCGAAAAGCCCCATGTTGCAGTCCCATCGTCCCTGCATCCTCAAAAAGTACTGGTCTGGGCCGCCATTTCTTCCAAAGGAATCATTGGCCCATTTTTCAGATCCGAAACGATTACTGCATCACGCTATCTGGACATTCTTCGTGAATTTGTGGCGGTACAAACTGCCTTAGACGACACTGCGAACACCTCGTGGTTTATGCAAGATGGTGCCCGGCCACATCGCACGGTCGACGTCTTTCATTTCCTGAATGAATATTTCGATGATCGTGTGATTGCTTTGGGCTATCCGAAACATACAGGAGGTGGCTTGGATTGGCCTCCCTATTCGCCAGACATGAACCCCTGTGACTTCTTTCTGTGGGGACACTTGAAAGACCAGGTGTACGGCCAGAATCCAGAAACAATTGAACAGCTGAAGCAGTACATCTCATCTGCATGTGAAGCTATTCCGCCAGACACGTTGTCAAAGGTTTCGGGTAATTTCATTCAGAGACTACGCCATATTATTGCTACGCATGGTGGATATGTGGAAAATATCGTACTATAGAGTTTCCCAGACCGCAGGGCCATCTGTTGTTGAAAATTGTAACTACTGTAATTTCGAAAGTTTGTCTGCCTGAAAATGTACTGTTGTCCCAAGCATATTGCAACAAACGGTGTATTTCTATCGCTGCTCGTTTAGTTTTTATTGCCGTTTCAAATATACCGGTCATTTTTGAAACACCCTGTATATTAAAACGTTTCCGTGTTCAGATTTTCTGCTAAACATCCAGAATGAGAGCGAGAAAATTTGAAGATTAGAACATATGTATTCCACTTTGAGGACGTATCGAAGGAGCTCAATGTTTACGATCAGGCGCTCGCATTTTGGAAGAGTAGGGCTCAAACATACTTCCACCTATACAGATTTAAGTGTCATTAAATCACTTCGGGGGAATAAGGGAACAGATCCTGTGACTGTATTACGGCCATTTTCTTTCTCTGTTCTTAATGAATACGAGCTTGTGTTCCGTCTGTACTCCCTAACCCTTATGTCTGTTGTAACGTAAATTGATCATCATGACAGCTGAGAGATTTGGCAGCTGTACATTTGTTGCTGTTCTGTCTACAGATTTTTAAAACACGGAGACTGTTTTAAGATACTAATAAGATAAAACAGTTACTGCTTATCTAATTTGGGACTTCCTGGCAGATTAAGATTGTGTGCCAGACTGGGACTCGACCCTGGGACCGTTGTCTTTTGCGGACTAGTGATTTGCCCACACTGTGGATAAGCCATGTCTCCGCAATACTTTTTCTTCCGGGAGAGCTAGTTGCTCAAGGTATGTCGCGGAATTCTGAGAAGTTTAGAAGTTAGGAGATGAGGTAGTGGTGGAAGTAAACCTGTGATGGCGGATCGTGAGACGTGTTTGAACAGCTCAGTCAATAAAGTGACTTACCTGTGAAAGGCATCGTACCCAGTTTCGAGTCACGGTGTGACACAAAGTTTTGATCAAGCAGGAATTTTGATATCAGTGCACACACCGCTGCAGAGTGAAAAATAGTTTTGGAAATTTTATCTAATTTCTTGAAAAATACTCGAATACTCACATAACAATTTTTTTTCCCTATACAAAATGCTTAAGGCAGTGTTGATGATGAAAATGAAGCAGTTGGTTTGGAGGAACCCTAATGTGGGGAGGGGTTTTAAGGAGTTGGTCAGATATTATAGAATTGATACATGTCATGGAGGATGTCGAGGTCTGGCAGGGGACGATACGGGGCCTGTATCAGTCTTAGTACACTCTGCTTTACTGACAGATTCCCCCCCCCCCCTCATCTCCCACTCCTCGTCTTTCCTTCCCTCTCCTCTCTAGGCCAATTGCTTCATGTGTAAAATGGTGGGGTTTTCTCCTTTTCTATTGGAGAGTGATACAAGCCCAGCCTGCGTGGTTGCCAAATTGGCACTGACACTTAGCGGATAATTTATTACCTAGGGATCTTTATCGCTGTAAGTTATAGCCCAATTTATTATTGTGATTACGATAATTTATGATCAAATTTGGGCAAACTGTTTTCCTATTCACTGAGAAGGCTGTTTATTAAGGATCCGACTGTTACCCAATTCGAGCGGTTCTAGGAGCTTCAGCCTGGAACCGCGCGACCGCTACGGTCGCAGGTTCCAATCCTGCCACTGGCATGGATGTGTGTGATATCCTTAGGTTAGTTAGGTTTAAGTAGTTCTAAGTTCTAGGGGACTGATGACCTCAGAAGTTAAGTCCCATAGTGCTCAGAGTCATTTTTGTTACCCAATTTATTTTTCTTTTTGCTATAATTTATTACCCAATTAGGGCAGGCTGTGGTTATGCATTTAAGATAGAATTTGTCACTCAGTCAGAATTATTTATGAACCAATATGGCCTATCTAATATGACCAGTACTATGGAGTCACAGAGGACATAACCCAGTGGAAAATAGCGGGAAATTTAAAAAAATCCACATGAAATATCTTGTTTGACAGTTGCATTTTGCATGATATGTGTACGAATGTTTTGAGTTCTCTCACAGACATGTGTATAGCCGTATTACATTACAAAACACCCCTCAGGTTACACAAGAAATCGCTGGCAATGTGCTAAGTATAGAATGGCGTGAAATTAAAAAAAAAAAAAATGGGTTGCTTGTTAGAAGATTACTCACCCGTATTATTACATTATTTAGACTTTACAACTTTGAGCATTGTTAAGCGTGAATCAGGAACTTTTTATTTACATAAAAACATAGCTGCTGAAAGGAGCTCAACAATTGTTTGCGCTTGAGCAGGCTACGCTATCAGGACTAGAGTACGTTTAAGGCTGCTTTACTTCACATTAAAGTGTTTAAGCAAATGTTTGTCCAGTTTAAAATACATCGTGCCATTTCTTACTAAAAGACGGCTGGCAGCAAGACGCAGTCCACGATGCCCTCTGCTGTGCTCCTCTCAGCTATGCAACTGTGGTGTGAGGGAGGGAATCCAGAAGCGTCAGTACCAGACCTGTCTTATCTCCCGATCCCAACCCTACCCGACATACACTGCCAGAGCCACATTATTTTTTCCTCCATCATCTCACAGGCCCTGGATTACAAGCTTCTCCCACGAGCGGGCAGCGCTATGCAGAGCTACTTTAAGAGTACGGAAAGACTTGGGTGTTTAGTACACACATTTTTCAATTTTTTCCACGTTCTATCTCCTGCCTCTTGGGCAGTGCGCATGTACAAACTTGCTCCCCTCTTCGATGTATATAATGTTTGATCAAAAGAATGTGGACAGTAATCTGGGGTGTGTCTACCAGTAGAAAAGCACATCGTATTTAGAAAGAAAACTGTCCGACGGAAAAAAAATATTTTTATAAACAAAGTCATTACTGACATTTCGTTGTAAAGACGAAACAAAGTCTTGCTGGTTAAGGAATTGCAGATAAGAATCTCTATCATGCAGCCAAGATCTGATTAAACCGTCATCCGTTAGGCCTTACACAGATTTCTTCCGTTCCATTAAGAATATACCATCTGGTGAATACCGCACTATATAGTAACTTCCCCCATTTAATTTAGTAATAATTATGCATTGCTCAGTGCGTTTTGTATTCTCAGTAGCATTTGTACATACACAGAAAAAATGGGGTGAAATATCGTTATTATCTTCTAGAACGTTGTTTAGGTCACGAGGAATGTTGAACCAAAGTGTGCGTTTTATTGCCAGGACACTTAGAAGATGCAGCAAATCTACTAAATAGACTGCCTACTCTACCCCTGTCAGACCTCTTGTAAAGTGTTGAGGAGTGTTACGGAATCCTTACCAGACAGGATTAATGGTTCTTTACAGAAGGACATGACCAATTTACCCTCCTATCCTTACCTAATGTTTGCTTGTGTTTCGTCTACTGTTCACAATACATAACATTGCACGCTCCATACACTGATTTGACAAAAGTCGTAGAATACCTCCTAATATCGTGTCGGATCTCCTTTTGCCATGCTTAGTGCAGCAACTCTACGTGACATGGAATCAACAAGTCGCTGGAAGTCCCCTGCAGAAATATTGAGCCATGCCGCTGTAGCCGTCCGTAACTGTAAAAGTGTTGACAGTGCATGATTTTGTGCACGAACTAACCTCTCGATTATGTCCATAAATGTCCGATGTGATTGACGTCGGGCGATATGGGTAGCCAAATCATTCGCTTCAATTGCCCAGAATGTTTTCCAAACCAATTTAAAAAAATGTTCAAATGTGTGTGAAATCTTATGGGACTTAACTGCTAAGGTTATCAGTCTCTAAGCTTACACACCACTCAACCTAAATTATCCTAAGGACAAACACACACACTTATGCCCGAGCGAGGACTCGAACCTCCGCCGGGGCCAGCCGCACAGTATATGGCTACAGCGCCGCAGACCGCTCGGCTAATCCCTTGCGGTACTGACCGGTAACCGAGACAAGAAGTCAGCATTCCAATGTTGTGCAATGGGCCTGTACAACAACTCGTATTGATAATTAAACAATAACAGAGGCCAATGTTGCAATATTTGCGCTGTCTGTGGAGGAACAGGCTTGGAAGAACTGGAAAAAGCCGATAAAGCCTATGATCTGTAATCAAATAGAGATTTCGACTCTACAAATATTGGTGGAACTTAGTAACACCATAGATGGCGACCGTCTATTTCGTGTTGACTACAATTGCACTGTGCTTTGTCGAGAGTTTTCGAGTTAAAAGCAATGCGTCTGTCAGCCGCCTGGCTAGTCGGGCGGTACAACGCGCTGCTTCCCGAGCGGGAAGGCGTGCAAGTCCCCGGCACGAATCCTCCAGGCGGATTAGTGTGGAGAACCGGTGTGCCAGCCAGCCTGTGGATAGTTTTTAAGGTGGTTTTCCATCTACCTCGGCGAATGCGGGCAGGTTCCCCCCTTATTTCGCCTCAGTTACACTGTGTAGGCGACTGCTGCATAAACACCGTTTCCACGTACATGTACACCATAATTACTATACCACACAAACATTTGGGGCTGCACGGGTACGAGACGTTCCCGGGGGGGGGGGGGGGCGGTAACCTTGGGTTCGGTGTGGGGCGGCGGTGGGGTGGGTGGACTGCTGTGGTGTGTTGTTGGGTTGTGAACCACTGAGGGCTACGGCGGGACCAAGCCTCTCCGTCGTTTCTAGGTCTCCAGTTTAATACAAACTTACATACATACATGGGTCTGTCAAACGCACCAATTCTATGGGAGATCATTGCTCCAGCCTCGTAAGAAGATGCATCTGCAGCTAACACAACAGGTTTAACGGGATGAAAATGCCATCGAGAACTTAACAAAGCGTCCTTTAACCGCTGAAATGCGTCCTGGCGTTCTTGGGTCACACAAAGGAAACACCTTTCCAGCACAGCTGGTTTAGCAGAGCAATTTGTGCAGCATGACAAGAAACTTAATGTAATACGTTAATTTTCCCATGACGGCTCGTAATCCCTTAATGTTACAGGGTACTGGCAATTCTTTAATCACAGACAAGTGCAAATAAGCAAGATGAATACCTGGTGGTTTTATGACATGCACCAAATATTCAGGTTCTTTGTGGAAGAAGTAGCACATTTCCTTCTTACACTTTAAGCCAGCTTCTGTGAGAACTTGAAATAAACATTCTAAATTTGGAAAATTCTCAGCAGATGTACGACCCCAGCAACAATATCATCCAGATAGTTTGTAAATGAAGGGACTTTAGCTTTTAATTGTTCCAGGAAGCGTTAAAAATTCGCAATAGAAGAAGTACTTCTGAATGATAGTCTTTGGAACTGTAACAATCTCAGGTGGGTATTGATACAAAATATTGCTTGGACTGCTCGCCCTGCGATAACTGAGAGAATGCCTCACGTAAATCAGGCTTGGAATAGAATCTGCTCTGTCCCAGTCTGTCCATTAATTCCTCCGCCGGCCGCGGTGGTCTAGCGGTTCTGGCGCTGCAGTCCGGAACCGCGGGACTGCTACGGTCGCAGGTTCGAATCCTGCCTCGGGCATGGGTGTGTGTGATGTCCTTAGGTTAGTTAGGTTTAAGTAGTTCTAAGTTCTAGGGGACTTATGACCTAAGATGTTGAGTCCCATAGTGCTCAGAGCCATTAATTCCTCCGCTCGTGGGAGAGGAAAAAAATCCACTACAGTTTGTGGGTGTGCCGTGGCTTTGAAATCACTGCACAGACAAACACCTACTGTGGCCTACAGTAGGTTTCCACAAAACGGAACAGTGAGACTTAATTTGTGCCTGCTGTGGTGGTAAGTTCCTGTGGGACCAAACTGCTGAGGTCATCGGTCCCAAGGCTTACACACTACTTAATCTAACATAAACTAACTTACGCTAAGGACAACACACACACCTGTGCCCGAAGGAGGACTCGAACCTCCCACAGGGTGAACAGCGCGGCTACCCCACGCGGAAATACCTGCTGCACTGCCTGGGCTGTAACAACGTTCACATGCTGATAGCCGCTCTGTCGCTTTGCGTTAGACTGAAGCCATGCCTGGTGGCGTTGTAAACACATGGGCTGGATGTGACCTTGCTTACAAATCTTGAAACACTGTGCTTCACGACAAAGACATTCTTTTCTGTCATTAGAAAAACAACTTGGACAAGACTTCCTCGCCTTATTTTGAAGTACATCTTATGTACAACAAGACCGAAAAATTTTATCTGTACTTTTAATCCGAGCCCTGTTTTTATTCGTTTTTGCATTAACAGTAGACTGAGCGCCTTGTGGACTATGAACAAGAGTAACACATGCAGCCTCAAAATCAACTGCAGTTGTACCCACTATACTTTGGGACTCAACAAGTGACAGAACTATTTTCAAATCCGAAGCTGGAAATTTTAGGATAGCAGTCTGTATGCAAGCATTTGAAAAGTTTTGCGTGATTGCATCACGGAGCATAACATCACTATAATTCTGTACGCGAGAGCACTTGAACTTGCAATGTCTTGTTAGCCCTTTAAGTTCAGTAATCCACTTGTTTAATGATAGTTCAGGGTGTTCATTAGGACAAAAAATATGAATCTCGCCTCAGTGACATGAATCCTTGCCTCTTAATCCTGGTCGATTTTCCTAACGAGTTCTTCATAATCAACATCTTCTGGACGAAAGTCGGGAAATAATCTGAGACACAAATCATAGACGTTGGCTACGACAGTTGATAGAAAGAATGCAATGCACGCTGTCATATTCTTAAAGATGTATGCGGTGAAGTGAGCTTCCAGTTGAGTGCGATGTTCCGACCAATGTTCTTCCTTGCAGTTAAAATGGCGAAATCTGAAAGCACCATCTGGCTGTGATGCTGCTTGTTGCGACAGTAAATTCATAATATGTTGAACACTGAGCAGCAGTCGTTCAGTCTGGTGCACCTGAAACTGATCAGCTTTGTTTAGTTATAGGTAACACTGAAGGTCATACATGGTTAAACACTTTATACCAGATACAATACACAAAAATATTATTGCCGCTCTGACTAGCGGTACACCAAGCCCGCTGAGTTAGGCAGGCGAGGGCGGAAGTCTGTTCAGCAGTACTCGTCGCCATATTCATAGATGACAGGCGAGAAAACACACTTGAACACACGAGGGGACATACTTTAGCCATTTTTACACACTCGTACGTCATAGAAAGCCTAGACAACAGTTAAAAAGGTCTGTCTTCTGGAGGAGGTCGAATGGAGGCTATAACATGTTATAACGATACAGCCTTCCCCAACATTCTAATGAAATGTCTGATACCACCTTTTTTTTATATGCATCCGGATGATTATCGGACAATTTAGTGCTTCCTAAGGCCTTGTGTGTGTGCCTATATATATATATATATATATATATATATATATATATATATATATATATATATATATATATATACCATTCTGTCCAGTTTGCTAAAACACTTGATGTTCATTGTGAAAGCATATAGAAAGTTCTGGAAAAACGTATATTATCATGATTGTCAGGGTATTGTTGTCCTTAACAAAATTATGTACAGGTTCCAAATCAAACACCTAGTTGAGAAGTTGAAGTAACAGATATTTAGCAACAAATGTAAAAAGGCCGTGGAAATGTTGGCATAAGTGGCTGCCGCCTCTAATTACCATAATTAGAATTGAATAACCAGTAAACACAGAAAATATCTTTATGTTGAGAAACAGCTTAAAAGTTATTACCAAGCGATGTATTTACATTTGTTATCTATTTTTATGTCCTCCTCTGTAATTAATATCCTTTGTAATTACATTTCTAATTAACTCTCCAATTGTTTACATCACACAATTTTCTGATTTTAAGAATTTGAGGCCTTATTTGTAGCTTTCTCGTATGCAGTCCGATAAAGCACAAGATTTGTCATGTCATTGAAAGTTAGTAACCTAATCCAAACAGTAGTTAATTACGTAAGTAAAATAATACAAGAGACATTATTGTATTAAAGTTCAGATCGATTTTCAAATTTAAAACTTGTGATGATACTATAAAAGTTACATCAATTAATATTGTATTTTATACCTTATTCAGCTGTAACATCAGTTTCTTTACGTTTTGTAAATTTTAATTGTAACATTGAAATCGTACAAATTTAATAATGGACTATTTTGTAATTTATTGTTAAACTTCTATATAAAGCAAAGCAGCGATGCTGTCAGTCAGTCAGTTTTGAAGTTAGTTTTGGAGGTCAAAGAGATGAGTGATGTCAGTCACTGTTTTGTTAACGTGACGAGTATGCATTTCAGTTGTCAATAAATTTTGTAAAGTTGGAAACTGTTATTTTCTTCATCAAATGAACTCCAGGCCAAGTTAAGTTAATTTAAGTGACGTCCAAGAATACAGCATCGTTACAAATGATGGAGTTGAGCTGCGATCGATAATTGAAATGTGGAAATATGTTTAATAAGTGACTGTTTCAGGTCAACGTAAGACGAATGCTAAGCATAAATTGTCTTGAAAAATTTTGTGTTATGGACGCAGAGAACGAATGGATGTTGCCGCATGGGAGGAGTTGGTGTGGATAAAAGAAGGACCAAATTCTCAGACAGCAGCGTCAACCATCATATGAGTAACAATTTATTTTCTTAATTAGTGTTTTTGTGAAAGTTACAAGCATTTGAGTGGGAAGTTTTATATTTTATAATTTTCTATGGCTCGTAAAGTCTATGTAAAAATGACTGAGAAAAAAGACCTGTGTTAGTAGTGAATCTGTAGAAAACACTTCGGACCTAGGAGCATCAATGAACTATCGCCCAGTAGTAATCAAAGTGTAGCTCGAAGTTTTGGTGGAGAGGGTTCCAGTGAAAATGTCACCACGAGTACTCAAATTGCACTGGGAAGAGTAGGCGGAGATGATTTGTTAATGTTATTAATGCAGCATATGAAAGAAGCGAAGGAACAGATGGGACAGATTAGGCAAGAAGCGAAGGAACAGATGGGGCAGATTAAGGATATTGATCAACAGGGTCTATAGTTAAGTCATCAATTCAGTGAACAAATGGCGGAATTAAAGAATACTGTTACTGCAAATACTAATCGGATTAGGGAAATCCAGGAGGGTTTGTCAGCACTAAGAATTACTGTTGAGACAGGACAGGGTGAACTCAATACTCGTGTAGGAGCTGTAGAAGGATGGTTAGAGATATTAGAAACTAATTTCACACAAGGGTTGTCCAAAAACGAGGAGAGATTCGAAAAACTAGATAAACTTACAGAAGTTGAAAATTCTAAACTTAAAGTAGATGTTGTTCAGACTAGGAGACTGTTAGAAGAGAAAGTAGAAGCTTACGAAAGGAACTCTGAGCTAAAACTTACAGACATTTCCAATCAGATAAGTAATGTAGAACTAAAGTATGATGAAAAAATAGATTTGTGTAAAAGTACTGTTGTAGATTTAAGTAAGAAAGTTGTAGAATTACAAGAGGGTGAAGCTCAAAGAAATTTTGTTAGCATTATTAATTGTGTATGGGGTGACATACCTTTAAAATGCTTTCCAGGAGATGGGAAATTGCATCCTATTGATTTTTTACAGCATTGTCAAGATAAGTTTAGTAGTGACATGACAGTCAATGTTAACATTAAATTTGTTAAGCGATTTTTGGATGGAGACGCAATCTCATGGGCCAATCAGAATGTTAATTCTACCATGTCATACGTTTTGGTCAGAATCTGAGCAAGATAGGATTAAAAGTGAGTTTTTGAATGGTCGAATGTATATGGAAGGTGATGGTAGCTTGAAGTGTTTTTGTGAAAACCAGTTGAGGAAATTAGTACACGTAGACAAATCTTTTGACGAACTAATACAAAAAGATGCCTTAAAAAGGATATTACCGAAAAGAGTACAGTGGGAGTTGATTTATGGACCAGATGACTCTGTAGATCAGTTCTTGAAATATGTAGAAAAGTTTAATAGAGCCTTTGAGAGAAATGAGAGGTTAAGTAATGGCAAATTTGGCAATCAACCATCTGGGGAGTGGAATCAGAGCAGGAATGAGGGCAGAAATGACAATGAAAATCAGAATAATAATAGTGGTTACAATAGAAGTGATAGAGGGTTGGTTGGTTGGTTTGGGGAAGGAGACCAGACAGCGAGGTCATCGGTCTCATCGGATTAGGGAAGGATGGGGAAGGAAGTCGGCCGTGCCCTTTGAAAGGAACCATCCCGGCATTTTGCCTGGAGCGATTTAGGGAAATCACGGAAAACCTAAATCAGGATGGCCGGACGCGGGATTGAACCGTCGTCCTCCCGAATGCGAGTCCAGTGTCTAACCACTGCGCCACCTCGCTCGGTAGTGATAGAGGGATCAACCATAGTTATGAGAATGGAAACAGAGGACATGACAACAGGGAGAGACCTTGGGAGAATAGTAACAGGCAATTAGATAATCGCCAACCAAGACGAGGCAATTTAAACTGACGGACGCCTCATTGGGAGCCTGTCACTTTGGGGCGAGAAGTAAGTACCGAAATCAGGATAAACACTACTGGCCTAGAGACGTCGAAAATAATTACAGAAGACAGAATAATCGAAGATATTGGAGTGGAAATGACAGAACTAATGTAAGAAGAGCACATCAGATTGAGAAATTACAGTTTGACAGTAACTTTTGGAAAAGTATGAATGAAAGTGTGGAAGATAGAAATATTAGCATCATTAGAATCTATCCCTGTTAAGCAATTAAGGGATGATACCTGTACTAGTGTACTTGTCAACAATTTTGATGATCATTGTAAAGATGTTGTAGATGTGTCTAGTATTGGAGATGAGAGCATGTGTGGTAATGTTGATAGTGAAAGTGCCAGTAGTAATGATGAATGTGAGGAAGAATTAGATGGCATGGTGTATATGGAGGTTAAAGAAGACTTAATTAATGGTGAAGAAGATGATGTCAGTAGTATTTGTGAAGAATATGAGAACCAGATTGTACCAATGGAACATGGGAAGGTATCATCAGATAAGGAACATGTGGACAGACATTATGATTTAGATGCGATGATAGAAAATTTATGGGATACTTACAAGGGTTATAGTGACAGCGACAGAGTAAAAAGAGTCATCAAGGTTATTTGTGAAGAACTGCATTCCAACTGGGAAGGTAGAACCAATCAGCAGGCTTACAGTGAGATCAGTTCTGGGAAAAGTAGACAGTGTGTAAAAGAGGGATATGGCATGAAGCAAATCATCTGATGTAGCTCTAAGTAACACTCAGACAAGTAAGAGAAATTGTACAGGCAAAAATGGTATAAACGACTTGGACTTTAGAGAGACTGAGGATGATTTGTTGCATGAAGATGAGGAAAGTAGGAAGGAAAAAGTTTTGGGTTGCTCGTATATACGTATAAAGGTTGCAAATTATGAAGGAGTTTCCTTTTAGACATGGGTAGTCCTGCCTGTGCCATTTCTGGAAAATTTAGAGACCAGATAAGACATAGTGCTGACTTTAAAGAATATCCTGTTATTGGAATCAAAATTAAGGGTGCAATTGCCCAACATCTGCTTTCCCCACATTTTGTTTTATTTGGTCATTCCACTTTAGGTCGCTCTTGATGGTTACTTCCAGATGTTTTATGATTGTTACTGTTTCTAGTGATTTGTCACCAATAGTGAACCAGGGAGTACTGGACTGTCCAAGTGTTAACTCATAGTGTGCCGTGAGTACCGCCTGACCCCATCCTGAACATTAACATGGGTGGATCAGCTTCTGAACTTTACCCCAGACGTAATGGAGGTGGATCCACTCTTGGACTCTACTCCAGATCTCACGAATGGAGCAAGATTATATAAGAATCAGTAAGCATAAAGCTGTATTTAAGATAGCTAAAGTCACCACACTCACCTACAATGTGCTGACTAACATTGTGATACACTCCACCTCAACCCCAAGTCATATGTTTTAGTGTATGTAAGGGGTGGCTTTGACAGCTAGCGTTCTGTTGACATAAGTTTTTTTGGATGGAAATTTCAAAAAAGAAGAAGTGCTCCTAAATTAACAGTTTTATATACTCTGGCTGGATGGGGAAATCTGAATTATTGTTATGCTAAAGAAACCAAGCCACACTTCGTAGGGTACAAATAAGAAACAAATATTCTTGTATAAAATCATCACTAATTATTGCATATACAGTTACACACTGGACATGGAAATAATGCAGAAACACATGGGAGATACAGGATATCTGCATTTACTGTAATTCTAATGGAAAGCGATTACATATTAGTGTACATGCAGAAAATGATATACTCGATGGCATTTACTACATTAGGGGATTTACAAAAGATCTGTTTATAAACCTCCATTCTAATATGGATCTGCTTTAAAAAGGAGCGATTATATTGTATCAACATGTAGTGGACTGGACATAATCCATCTTGTTATTCCACACGTTTTAAGAAAGAAATACCACAAACTTTTACTCTTCTCACAATTAAAGTAATTCTCCAGATCTTAGGAAGAATAACTAATGTATTGAATACAAAAGAAGTTACACCATTAAGTGCAGTTAATGTGAGAAACTGAAAATGGAAACGATAAAGGCAGAAAAAAAGGAAGTGACAAATTGCAAATTTGTCGAAAACAGTTGCCCACTTCAGTAATGTTTCACTGATTTACAAATATACTTAGAAAAAGCAGTATGCATAAGAAGTTCTCGGAATTTGCAACAGAAACTGTGGGGCTTTAATGTAAACACGAAATATAAGAGGGAGATGAGATCATACATGTGTTCTTCAATAAAGGAAGGAGGCAGCATTCTAAGTTGTGCATCAAATTATGTATTGCAAAGGGTCGAGTAAACAACGTATGCATAAGCTATAAAATAAGGTTATACTAGAATATGACAGGAAGGTGACACCACATACCATATATCAGATCGTACATTGTAAGTTATACATCAAATTACTTATTATATGATTTGAGTAAATGATGTAAACACCAGCCATCAAATAAGATTACGCACAGTGTAAGTGGGAGGTGAGGCCACATATCTATACTTTAATAAATGTATAACATAAATAATTTACTCCTGTGTATTCTGTTAAAGTATACGACAGAAACTGATGGCAACCTACACTACTGGCCATTAAAATTGCTACACCACGAAGATGACGTGCTACAGACGCGAAATTTAACCGAGAGGAAGAAGAAGCTGTGATATGCAAATCATTAGCTTTTCAGAGCATTCACACAAGGTTGTCTTGTGACAGCCAGAGCGAGAGCACCAGCAGCAGCGAGTACTGTTTGTATAAAGCGTTTATTTTGCATTTTGTTTACGACCTTCCACTAAGGAAGGGATTCTATTTGTGTTTATCTGCTCTGCATAGAAACTAACAGTTCTTGATCGTTAGGAGAGAAATTTATTTTGTACTTATTTGCTGCGCTTAGCTTTAAATAGTTTTTCTGGGAAAACCTAGCGTAGTTTTCGCGTCTCGTATTTCAGTGAGTGTTTCTTGATTATCAGAGTAGCTCATCAGAAGATTATCTTGGGAATTTGTCACCGTATAGAGTAGGGTAAACATAGTCATGTGTAGGGACTGTGGTTGTTGTGAGCGGACGCAAGGAGAATTGGCCACTCTTCGGGGGCAGGTGGAGGCTTTGTCTGTTAGGCTCATCGAGCTCGAGGCGCAGGCGTCGGCTCGTAGTGGCGTTGGGGCAACTGTGGTGAGACCTATGCCTACTTCGGTGGCCTTGGAATCACATGGAACCCCTGATGTCGCTGCGTCTTCCGGCAGTGAGCATCTTACCGGTCAGCCATCACTCCAGGGTGAATGGCGGACAGTGGTGGGCTCGCGCGTGCCTGGCCGAAAGGCGAAGGTGGGATCTGGCCGCGTGGCAGCTGCCTTACCCCTTTCCAACAGGTACGGGGTGCTTCCTAGTGGTGATGAAATCGTTTCCGAGCCACCACAGGATGCCTCGCCTGTTGGGCCAGTGGCCGATTCTCCGGCAAGGTCCCGACAGTCACAGAGGGCGGGCCTATTAGTTATAGGGAGCTCCAACGTTAGGCGGGTTATGGAGCCCCTCAGGAAAATAGCGGGTAGGTCGGGGAAGAATGCCAGTGTGCACTCGGTGTGCTTGCCGGGGGGTCTCGTCCGTAATGTGGAGGAGGCCCTTCCGGCAGCTATTGAACGCACTGGGTGTGACCGGCTGCAGATAGTAGCACATGTCGGAACGAATGACGCCTGCCGCTTGGGTTCTGAGGCCATCCTTGGTTCCTTCCGGCGGCTGGCTGATTTGGTGAAGACAACCAGCATCGCACGCGGAGTGCAAGCTGAGCTTAATATCTGCAGCATAGTGCCCAGAGTCGATCGCGGTCCTCTGGTTTGGAGCCGTGTGGAGGGTCTAAACCAGAGGCTCAGACGACTCTGCGACTATAATGGTTGCAAATTCATCGACCTCCGTTATTGGGTGGAGAACTGTAGGGCCCCCCTAGACAGGTCAGGCGTGCACTACACACCGGAAGCAGCTACTAGGGTAGCAGAGTACGTGTGGCGTGCACACGGGGGTTTTTTAGGTTAGAGGGACCCCCCCTTGGGCGAAACGATAAAATACCTGACGGCTTACCAGAGAGAACATCAGCATCGTTGATAAAGAACGTCCGTCCTCAGAGACCAAAAACAGGAAAAGTTAACGTAATATTGGTAAACTGCAGGAGTATCCAGGGCAAGGTTCCTGAATTAGTATCGCTTATTGAAGGAAATAGTGCGCATATAGTATTAGGAACGGAAAGTTGGTTAAAACCGGAAGTGAACAGTAACGAAATCCTAGACACAGAATGGAATATATACCGCAAGGATAGGATAAACGCCAATGGTGGAGGAGTATTTATAGCAGTAAAGAATTCAATAATATCCAGTGAAGTTATTAGCGAATGCGAATGTGAAATAATCTGGGTTAAGTTAAGTACCAAAGGTGGGTCAGATATGATAGTCGGATGCTTCTATAGACCACCTGCATCAGCAACCGTAGTAGTTGAGCGCCTCAGAGAGAACCTGCAGAACGTCGTGAAGAAGTTTCGTGATCATACTATTGTAATAGGGGGAGACTTCAATCTACCAGGTATAGAATGGGATAGTCACACAATCAGAACTGGAGCCAGGGACAGAGACTCTTGTGACATTATCCTGACTGCCTTGTCCGAGAATTACTTCGAGCAGATAGTTAGAGAACCAACTCGTGAAGCTAACGTTTTAGACCTCATAGCAACAAATAGACCGGAACTTTTCGACTCCGTGAATGTAGAAGAGGGTATCAGTGATCATAAGTCAGTGGTTGCATCAATGACTACAAGTGTAATAAGAAATGCCAAGAAAGAAAGGAAAATATATTTGCTTAACAAGAGTGATAGGGCACAAATCGCAGAATATCTGAGTGACCACCATCAAAGAGGAAGAGGATGTGGAACAAAAATGGAAAAAATTCAGAAACATCGTCCAGTACGCCTTAGATAAGTTCGTACCGACTAAGGTCCAAAGCGAGGGGAAAGATCCACCGTGGTATAACCATGTACGAAAGGTACTACGGAAACAAAGAAAGCTTCATCATAGGTTTAAGAGTAGTCGAATCATAGCTGATAAGGAAAAGCTGAACGAAGTGAAAAAGAGCGTAAAGAGAGCAATGAGAGAAGCATTCAACGAATTCGAACATAAAACATTGGCAAACAATCTAAACAAGAACCCTAAAAAGTTTTGGTCATATGTAAAATCGGTAAGCGGATCTAAATCCCCTATTCAGTCACTCGTTGACCACGATGGCACCGAAACAGAGGACGACCGAAGAAAGGCAGAAATACTGAATTCAGTGTTCCGAAACTGTTTCACTGCGGAAAATCGTAACACGGTCCCTGACTTCAGCCGTCGCACGGACGCCAAAATGGAAAATATTGAAATAAACGATATCGGAATTGAAAAACAACTGCTATCACTTATTAGCGGAAAAGCATCCGGACCAGACGAGATACCCGTAAGATTCTACAGTGATTATGCTAAAGAACTTGCCCCCTTTCTATCAGCAATTTATCGTAGATCTCTGGAAGAACGTAAAGTACCTAGCGACTGGAAGAAAGCGCAGGTCGTTCCCATTTTCAAGAAGGGTCATAAATCAGATGCGAATAATTATAGGCCTATTTCGCTTACGTCAATCTGTTGTAGAATAATGGAACATGTTTTATGTTCTCGTATTATGACGTTCTTAGATAATACAAATCTCCTTCATCATAACCAACATGGATTCCGCAAACAGAGATCATGTGAAACTCAGCTCGCCCTATTTGTCCAAGAAATTCACAGTGCCGTAGACACTGGCGAGCAGATTGATGCCGTATTCTTGGACTTCAGGAAGGCATTTGATACGGTTCCGCACTTACGTTTAGTGAAAAAAATACGAGCTTACGGAATATCGGACCAGGTTTGTGATTGGATTCAGGATTTCCTAGAAGAAAGAACACAACATGTCATTCTTAACGGTTCAAAATCTGCAGATGTAGAGGTAATTTCGGGAGTACCGCAAGGAAGCGTGATAGGACCTTTATTGTTTACAATATACATAAATGACTTAGTTGACAACATCGGTAGCTCCGTGAGGCTATTTGCAGATGACACGGTTGTCTACAAGAAAGTAGCAACATCAGAAGACTCGTACGTACTCCAGGAAGACCTGCAGAGGATTAATGAATGGTGCGACAGCTGGCAGCTTTCCCTAAACGTAGATAAATGTAATATAATGCGCATACATAGGGGCAGAAATCCATTCCAGTACGATTATGCCATAGGTGGTAAATCATTGGAAGCGGTAACGACCGTAAAATACTTAGGAGTTACTATCCGGAGCGATCTGAAGTGGAATGATCACATAAAACAAATAGTGGGAAAAGCAGGCGCCAGGTTGAGATTCATAGGAAGAATTCTAAGAAAATGTGACTCATCGACGAAAGAAATAGCTTACAAAACGCTTGTTCGTCCGATTCTTGAGTATTGCTCATCAGTATGGGACCCTTACCAGGTTGGATTAATAGAAGAGATAGACATGATCCAGCGAAAAGCAGCGCGATTCTTCATGGGGACATTTAGTCAGCGCGAGAGCGTTACGGAGATGCTGAACAAGCTCCAGTGGCGGACACTTCAAGAAAGGCGTTACGCAATATGGAGAGGTTTATTATCGAAATTACGAGAGAGCACATTCCGGGAAGAGATGGGCAACATATTACTACCGCCCACATATATCTCGCGTAATGATCACAACGAAAAGATCCGAGAAATTAGAGCAAATACGGAGACTTACAAGCAGTCGTTCTTCCCACGCACAATTCGTGAATGGAACAGGGAAGGGGGGATCAGATAGTGGTACAATAAGTACCCTCCGCCACACACCGTAAGGTGGCTCGCGGAGTATAGATGTAGATGTAGATGTAGGTTGGCGCCGGTGGCGACACCTACAACGTGCTGACATGAGGAAAGTTTCCAACCGATTTCTCATACACAAACAGCAGTTGACCGACGTTGCTGGTGAAACGTTGTTGTGATGCCACGTGTAAGGAGGAGAAATGCGTACTATCACGTTCCCGACTTTGATAAAGGTCGGATTGTAGCCTATCGCGATTGTGGTTTATCGTATCACGACACTGCTGCTCGCGTTGGTCAAGATCCAATGACTGTTAGCAGAATATGGAATCGGTGGGTTCAGGAGGGTAATACGGAACTCCGTGCTGGATCCCAACGGCCTCGTATCACTAGCAGTCGAGATGACAGGCATCTTATCTGCATGGCTGTAACGAATCTTGCAGCCACGTCTCGATCCCTGAGTCAACAGATGGGGACGTTTGCCAGGCAACAACCATCTGAACGAACAGTTCGACGACGTTTGCAACAGCATGGACTATAAGCTCGGAGACCATGGCTGCGGTTACCCTTGACGCTGCATCACATACAGGAGCGCCTGCGATGGTGTACTCAACGACGAACCTGGGTGCACGAATAGCAAAACGTCATTTTTTTGGATGAATCCAGGTTCTGTTTACAGCATCATGATGGTCGCATCTGTGTTTGGCGACATCGCGGTGAACGTGCATTGGTAGCATGTATTCGTCATCGCCATACTGGCGTATCACCCGGCGTGATGATATGGGGTGCCATTGGTTACATGTCTCGGTCACCTCTTGTTCGCATTGACGGCACTTTGAATGGTGGACGTTACATTTCAGATGTGTTTCCAACCGTGTTTCTACCCTTCATTCGATCCCTGCGAAACCCTACATTTCAGCAGGATAATGCACGACCGCATGTTGCAGGTCCAGTACGGGCCTTTCTGGATACAGAAAATGTTCGACTGCTGCCTTGGCCAGCACATTCTCCAGATCTCTCACCAACTGAAAACGTCTGGTCAACAGTGGCTGAGCAACTGGCTCGTCGCACTACGCCAGTCACTACTCTTGATGAACTGTGGTATCATGTTGAAGCTGCATGGGCAGCTGTACCTGTACACGCCATCCAAGTTCTGTTTGACTCAATGCCCAGGCGTCTCAAGGCCGTTATTATGGCCAGAGGTGGTTGTTCTGGGTACTGATTTCTCGGGATCTATGCACCCAAATATCGTGAAAATGTAATCACATGTCAGTTCTAGTACAATATACGAGGGCTATCCACAAAGTACATTACGTTTTGGAATTAAAAATAAATAAAGTATTGGAATTTTTTTAATTATATACAGATGAAAGCCAAACTTAAATACTCCTTTTCTACATAGTTGCCATTTAAATTAAGGCACTTATCGTAGCGATGGACGAGCTTGGAAATTCCTTCGTCGTAAAATTCGGCCGCCTGCGCCTTCAATTGTGGTTGCCTCTTCTTGAAGCTGTGCGTCGTCATCAAAACGCTGCATAGCCAACCACTTCTTCATTGCTGGGAATAAGTGGAAGTCGCTCGGTGCCAGGTCGGAACTGTACGGCGGATGAGGAAACAACTCCACTTAAAAGATTCGAGAATTTCACGAGTGGCATTTGCCGTGTGGGCCCGGGCGTTGTCGCGAATCAGCAAGATCTTTTAGCCCAACTTTCCCCTGCGCTTGTTTTGTATTGCTCTTCTGAGGTTGTGCAGAGTTTGGCAATACCTTTGAGAGTTTATTGTAGTGCCTCTTTCCAGTAAATCCACAAAAATCATACCTTTTCTTCTGTGTTGGCAGAAGAGCCAACACCGTATTGCTAGAGGAGGCCGAAATGCACGCGTTTAATTACACACAGACTGGCGTGAGGTCTGGAACAGTTAAGGGAATTTTTAGTAGCAAATAAAGTACGTAGTTGATGTAATACTTAACTTTAATCCATAACTGTAGAACATCGGTCTGACGGTACAGTAATAAGAAGCTCAATATAAATTGGTAATGGCGCCTTGCTAGGTCGTAGCAAATGACGTAGCTGAAGGCTATGCTAACTATCGTCTCGGCAAATGAGAGCGTATTTGTCAGTGTAGCATCGCTAGCAAAGTCGGCTGTACAACTGGGGCGAGTGCTAGGAAGTCTCTCTAGACCTGCCGTGTGGTGGCGCTCGGTCTGCAATCACTGACAGTGGCGACACGCGGGTCCGACGTATACTACCGGACCGCGGCCGATTTAAAGGCTACCACCTATCAAGTGTGGTGTCTGGCGGTGACACCACATTTTCTGTCCCAAGAGACAGTCGCCATCACCTTCCTTGCCGACATCGTCTGCATGCATTTCTTGGGTTTTTGGGGGGAATTTGTGTGCCCTCACTGCATTGACTGCAATTTTGTCTCGCAGTTCACATGCTTAACCCATGTTTCGTCACCAGTAACGATGCGATCGAGTAATGAGTCGCCATCTTTCTCGTATGCGTCCAAAAACGTTAACGCTGCAGCCATTCGCTGATTTTTGTGAATCTCTGTCAAGATTTTTGGTATCCATCTTGCACAAAATTTGTGGTAACCAAGCTTTTCGGTAATGATTTCGTGCAACAAACTTCGTGAAATTGGTGGAAAACTCATAGAGAGTTCCGTTATTGTGAAATTACGGTTTTCACGGACCGCGGCATCGACTTTTTCGACAAGTTCGGCAGTCACTATGCTGGGTCTTCCACTTCGCTCTTCGTCGTGAACGTTAGTTCGGCCATTTTTAAATTTTATGACCCATTGACGCACTCCACATTCAGTGATTATGTTGTCCCCATATACTTCACAAAGCTGCCGATAGAATTCTATCGGTGTACAGTTTTTTGCAGTCAGAAACCTTATTACAGCACGCACTTCACACTTCGCGGCATTTTCAATTAACGCTGACATTTCAAACTGTCACAATAACTCAACGGAGTACAGCACGAACGTCTCATTAGCACGGCAGGATGCCGACTGAGCTGCGGAATGCCATGACACCAAGATGGCCGCGCTAGCCCCGCCCCTAGCGGACACAAACGAAAACATAATGTACTTTGTGGATAGCCCTCGTATTTGTCCAATGAACACCCGTTTATCATCTGCATTTCTTCTTGGTTAGCAATTTTAATGGCCAGTAGTGTATTAAGATGGCATGGCCATGTGTTACAAACATCTATCTCATTGGCTTAAACGCCTATAGATGGAAATTACTGTCTTATAAATTGTTAACATCCATGCAACAGGCGCAACTTGATTCGATGGTTTTCTTCCGAAACCCAGTCTATACTAATACTTTATGCTGCCTCTGAAGTGCTTTAAGCCTCTTCAAAGATGGTTCACTCATTATTAAATGATGTGCTACTACAGTCATCATAGTAAAAATCCTCTGGAATGTCTGTGAAAACCATATCTAATGATGAGTGTGATGTGTCACCTATACAGGGTGTTACAAAAAGGTACGGCCAAACTTTCAGGAAACAATCCTCACACACAAAGAAAGAAAATATGTTATGTGGACATGTGTCCAGAAACGCTTACTTTGCATGTTTGAGCTCATTTTATTACTTCTCTTCAAATCACTTTAATCATGGAATGGAAACACACAGCAACAGAACGTACCAGCGTGACTTCAAACACTTTGTTACAGGAAATGTTCAAAATGTCCTCCGTTAGCGAGGATACATGCATCCACCCTCCGTAGCATGGAATTCCTGATGCGCCGATGCAGCCCTGGAGAATGGCGTATTGTATCACAGTCGTCCACAAACGAGCACGAAGAGTCTCTACATTTGGTACTGGGGTTGCGTAGACAAGAGCTTTCAAATGCCCCCATAAATGAAAGTCAAGAGGGTTGAGGTCAGGAGAGCGTGGAGACCATGGAATTGGTCCGCCTCTATCAATCCATCGGTCACCGAATCTGTTGTTGAGAAGCGTACGAACAATTCGACTGAAATTTGCAGGAGCTCCATCGTGCATGAACCACATGTTGTGTCGTACTTGTAAAGCCACATGTTCTAGCAGCACAGGTAGAGTATCCCGTATGAAGTCATGATAACGTGCTCCATTGAGCGTAGGTGGAAGAACATGGGGCCCAATAAAGACATCACCAACAATGCCTGCCCAAACGTTCAAAGAAAATCTGTGTTGATGACGTGATTGCACAATTGCGTGCGGATTCTCGTCAGCCCACACATGTTGATTGTGAAAATTTACAATTTGATCACGTTGGAATGAAGCCTCATCAGTAAAGAGAACATTTGCACTGAAATGAGGATTGACACATTGTTAGATGAACCATTCGCAGAAGTGTACCCGTGGAGGCCAATCAGCTGCTGATAGTGCCTGCACACGCTGTACATGGTACGGAAACAACTGGTTCTCTCCATACAGTGACTTGGTCAACGTTACCTTGTACAGCAGCAACTTCTCTGACGCTGACATTAGGGTTATCGTCAATTGCACGAAGAATTGCCTCGTCCATTGCAGGTGTCCTCGTCGTTCTAGGTCTTCCCAAGTCGCGAGTCATAGGCTGGAATGTTCTGTGCTCCCTAAGACGCCGATCAACCGCTTCGAACGTCTTCCTGTCGGGACACCTTCGTTCTGGAAATCTGTCTCGATACAAACGTACCGCGCCACGGCTATTGCCCCGTGCTAATCCATACATTAAATGGGCATCTGCCAACTCCGCATTTGTAAACATTGCACTGACTGCAAAACCACGTTCGTGATGAACACTAACCTGTTGATGCTAAGTACTGATGTGCTTGATGCTAGTACTGTAGAGCAATGAGTCGCATGTCAACACAAGCACCGAAGTCAACATTACCTTCCTTCAATTGGGCCAACTGGCGGTGAATCGAGGAAGTACAGTACATACTGACGAAACTAAAATGAGCTCTAACATGGAAATTAAGCGTTTCCGGACATATGTCCACATAACATCTTTTCTTTATTTGTGTGTGAGGAATGTTTCCTGAAAGTTTGGCCGTACCTTTTTGTAACACCCTGTATATCTTCTGATTCAGCATACTGCATAAATCAAAGATTAACATCTCTCAGAGGCCAATTTAACATATATTCTGCCATCTTGTAGCTAAGGATCACTAAAGCAGATACTTTAATCCATGTTTTAACGTCACATTCCTGTAGTGGTGGAGAGAGCCTGTGACACATTTGAATGTTAAGAGGTCAGGGTTTCTGTTAGGATATCGAATAGATGTTCCAAATTCTAAGAAAAATCCGCAAATTTTGTATCAAAATAATGACTTTTCGCCGAAAGCAACGAATTTTGTCTTAAAACTGTCTCTTATTAAAGATTCTTTTAGGATTTCCGGTAGTATTCTTGATTAGTGATAATCAAATAGAAATGTGACAGTTTACTCCATACATCGCTTTGTTACAGCAAAACTGTAACAAATTACTCTCCGTTTCACATCCATGTGCTTGACATAGGATTCATAGACTATTTCTCGACCATTACACTTCCCAATAGCACATGGAGAGAAAAATGAAGAAACGTGTATTAAACAACTAAATATTTCCATGCAAGTTAATTACATCTGCAGATTTTGTCCGCTTATTGGAGTTCTGTCTACTGGGAATCTGCCGAATCCAGTCACAAAGCTGATTCGAAGCTCGTACTTTTTGTTCACAAAACTACTCTGTGATGAAGCAGATCATGTGCTGAATGGTATGTAGGTCCAAGTGGAAAAAAACACTAAAATATTTTTGTGTGAACTCTGAGTCTATTATTCTATGATGGTAGCCATTTCTCCCTATGTAGAAGGGGATGACCAAAATATTTTCGCTTTGGTTTGCCGATTGTCATCCCATGCCATTCACTCCCCTGTATCTACAGATGTTACTTATATACAAGCAGGTTGCTTATCTAATACATAAGTATGCTTGCAGATCTCAGATTATGAGTTGAAAAGTCGTTTGATCTTTGTACCAAAGTAAACAAAGTTATCTCCTTGTCCTAATTTTCTTTATTATTTCATCAAAAAACTCGTCTTAGTTATGCTAAAAGCGAAATCAAAGTCATCCACACATTATAACGCCCCCCCCCCCCCCCCGCCCCATGTTATGTTAACTTGAAGCGTTTACAGATGGTTGGCATCATATGGTTTTTTATTTCAGTTGTTCTATGCAGTTGCATGGGTGGGACGTTATGTTCTCTTGGAAGTGACACCTCGTGCTAAAAAGACACCAAATAGGTGTTTTGGACTGTGGAGTAAAACCATGTGTACAAAATCACATAAATGCTGCATGTCGTAATACTCGTGTAACACAACAGATATCTGATTGCACACCACAATCACCAAAAACGTCGTAAATAGGTCGCTGCTTCGTACTACGTATCACTTTAGAATGCAAGGATCCAGTGTAGCTGTCAAGCCATAGTGTAAGTGGGGGCGTTGATGTCTCTACAATAAATATACCTCGATAAATGTCCTCCCTATATATAGATGTATTGGGGTGAAGAGTGTGGTGTCACCGCCAGACACCACACTTGCTAGGTGGTAGCTTTAAATCGGCCGCGGTCCATTAGTACATGTCGCACCCGCGTGTCGCCACTGTCAGTGATCGCAGACCGAGCGCCACCACACGGCAGATTTCGAGAGACGGACTAGCACTCGCCCCAGTTGTACGGACGACGTAGCTAGCGATGCACACTGTCGAAGCCTCGCTCATTTGCAGAGCAGATAGTTAGAATAGCCTTCAGCTAAGTCCATGGCTACGACCTAGCAAGGCGCCATAGCAATTGATAGTTATCGTATGAAGCATGTCTCATCAAGAACGCTGTATACAAATGATGGTATTCCAGGAGCTACGTACTTTTCTTTATAGCATTCATTACGTATCCTGTTTCAGACCTCACGCCCATCTGCGTGAGATTAACGCGTGCCTTTCGGCTACTTCCGTGTGGCGTGGCTGTCTTGTTACGCCACAACAAAGAGTAACAGTATGCGCACAAAACAAACACAGGTTGCTTGTCGCAGTGCGCAAGTAAATGACTCTGTAGCTGCAATTGCGAATGAAATAAATTTGACCTTGTGTCAAAATAAAATTGTCTGTACGACTATTTATTGAAATATATAATATTCCAAGTACCAAACACATGTGGTAACAGTTTTGCAACTTATTTGTTCTATAGCAGTAAAAAAAAAAAACTGGTGCAACTGATAAAACCGCATTACGTGAGTGGCTAGTTGTGGCATAACCAGAAAGCACCCGCACCTATGTAACAAAATGGTGCAAATGGCTCTGAGCACTATGGGACTCAACTTCTGAGGTCATTAGTCCCCTAGAACTTAGAACTAGTTAAACCTAACTAACCTAAGGACATCACAAACATCCATGCCCGAGGCAGGATTCGAACCTGCGACCGTAGCGGTCTTGCGGTTCCAGACTGCAGCGCCTTTAACCGCACGGCCACTTCGGCCGGCTACCTATGTAACAAATCCAGTCTATAATCTTGGAAGTTCTATGAGGCTGATCACAAATATTGCGGTAGTCAGTAAGAAGATAGCAATGCCAGAAGACTGTAGCAAATTGCAGGAAGACTCGCAGAGGATCAGTGGTTGGTACAGGGCCTGGGAGTTGATGCTCAGTGTGAGTAAATATAAAGCAGTGTACACAAATAGACTTTGAAATTCAGTACCCTATGACTACTCTATTGATGACAAAATATTAATAACTGTAACACTTGCAAAGTAGCTGGAAGTAACCACGCGAAGGGAGCTAAAGTGAAATGATCACATGAAACGAAATGTAGGGAGAAGTAGATGCTACGCACAGATACAATGGAGGAATCTGTGGGAAATGTAATTCATCTACAAATGAAGTGGCCTACAAAACACCGGTTATGAATATTGCTCGTCATTCTCAGACCATTGCCAGGCCAAATTAACAGAAGAGGTAGACAAGAACACATACGGAGTGGCATGAGTGTATCACGGGGAGGTTTACTGCTGAAAATTCGAGACAGCACATCTTGCAAAGAGTTTGACAACGTATTGCTTCCGCCTACATACGTCTTGCGAAATGACCAAGATGAGAAAATCCAAGAAAGTAGAGCTAATATGGAGGTTTACCAACAATCATTCCTACCACACTCCATAAGCTAATGAAACAGTGACAGGAATTAAATGATGAAGGTACCAGAAGTAATCTTGGCCACACAGGTTCTACATACCTGATTTTCGGTACAGTCTTCGTATACTCATTAGCATTGTCTGGGAAAAGCTATGCACTGAAGTGACAAAAGTCATCAGATAGCAATATAAACTTATACAGATGACGGTAGTATCATGTACACAAGGCGGAATACGTCGGCGAAGCTGTCATTTGTACTTAAGTAATTCATGCGAAAAGGTTTCCGACGGCAATCAACAGGCTCTGAACGCGGAATGGAAGTTTGACCTAGACGCATGGGACATTTCATTTCGGAAATTGTTAGGGAATTAAATATTCCGAGATCCACAGTGTCAAGAGCGCGCTGAGAATACCAAATTTCAGGCATTACCTCTCACCACGGACAACGCAGTGACCACGGTCTTCACTTAACGACCGAGAGCAGCGACGTACGAATCAGATTTTCGGTACAGTCTTCATATAGACATAAGCATTGTCTGGGAAAAGCTGTATGGACCATACAATGTTATGTGTTGTAAACAATAGGAGTGCAAGCGCAGATTAGGTAAGGATGGGGAGGCAGTCTTGTCATGCACTTCTGCAAAGAACCATTAACTCCATCTGCTAAGGACTCCATACTAAGAACCAGTACTATAGAAGAGGACTGACGGGTATAGTATAGGCAGTTTGCTTAGTAGATCTGCTGCATCTTCTAAGTATTCTGGTAATAAAAGGTGTTCTTTCGCTCACCCTGCCTCGTGACGAAACACTGTTGTAGAGGATAATAACGATATTCCGTCCCATTTCTGTGTACGTACAAATGTTATTGTGAATGCGAAACACATTGAGCAATACCTAGTTATTACTAACTTAAATGAGGGAAGTCACTAAGATGCGCTATTGACAAGAGGAATATTCTTAATGGAATGGAAGAAATCTGTATATGGCATAGTGTATGACAGCTTAGTCAGACCATGGCTGCATCACAGAGGCTCTAACCTGGAATTTCTTAACCAGCAAGACTTTGTTTCCTCTTTGGAACGAAATGTAAGTAATGGGTTTGGTTGTAAAAATTACTTTTTTATATTAACAGTCACAGTTTTCTTTCTAAATACAATGTGTCTTTCGACCGGTAGTCACAACCCAGATTACTGTCCACTAGATACTCTTGATGAGATGTTATACAGACAACGTAAATCACACAGCGCACTACAGGCACCTGAGAGGGGACCAAGTACGCACATGCACATGCTCAAGTTGCAGGAGACGTACGCTACCCATAGCCGAAAACCAATATCAAAGTCAGCCACATCGACTGTTCCTATCTAGACTTGCATGTGGGAAAAAAATTGAACATCCAAACTATCACATACTCTTCAAAGTAGCTCCGCACCGCGCTGCCCGCTCGTGGAAGAAGTTTGTGGTCTAGTGCCTGTGAGATGACAGAGGGAAAATAAGTGGCTCCGGCAGTGAATGGGGTCGGGAAATAAGGTAGTTTGGCACTTGTGCTGTTTGGATTCCCTCCCTCATACCAATAATGCTTAGCACCGTAGTGCACAGCGGGGGACGCCGGGGACGGCGTCTGGCTCCCAGTAATCTCTGTGAACAATGGCGCGATGTGTTGAAGTCTGCTAACATTTGCTTCAACATTTTAAAGTTAAATAAAGCAGCCCTACACGTTTTCTAGTTCTGATAACGTAGTCTGCTGCAAGTGTAAGCAGTTGTTGAGCTCATTCTGGTGGCTATGTTTTGATGTAATTAAAAATGTTCTGATTCACATTTGAACAATGTTCGTGGCTATAATGTTTAAATAATGCAGTGAAACACGTCAGTAAGTGTTTCAGCACGCAAACTATATTGCATTTTTTTAAATTTCACGCCATTCTGTACTTAGCATATTCCCAGGGATTTCTTGTGTGACATGCAGGGTGTTTTGTAATGTAATACGTCTATGCACATGTATGTGGGAAGACCAAATATGTTCCTACATGTTCAGGTAAATGGACCACGCAAAATGAAACTGTCAAATAAGGTATTCTACTTTAATGTTTTAAAATTTCCCACCATTTGAGGCTGGCTTATGTCAACTGTCACGCCCTAGTGTTGGCCGTATCAGATACAACATATTGGGTAATAAATTATCCTAACTGAGTAAGAAATTATGTCCTAAATAAACACCCGCAGCCTGCCCTAATTCAGTAATAAATTATAGCGATAAGGATAATATATCGGGTAATAAATTGTAGCCAATGAATAAATACCTCTTCCAAATGAATAGGATAACATTCTCCCCTAATTGGATCATAAAATATCATAATGAGGAAAATAAATTGGACAATAACTTATAGCGATAAGGATCTCAGAGTAATAAATTATCCAATAAGGGTAACCGAAAATCTGGCGACCATGCAGGCTGGGCTTGTATCCCCAACCAACAGGATAACAGCTCACTATTTTACACGTGAGGCGGTTGGTCTAGAGGAGGGGAGGGGGAGAAGGAAAGGGGGCAGATCTTGCAGCAATGCAGACTGGACTCAGAGTGATAAAGTCACATAGTTAGGGTGCCTGCTGAAATTTCGCTGGTAGAGGATGTAGGCAATAACAGAAAGCACAGAAGCTCAAATCGTCATAGGTACTGAAACCTAGATTTTACAAAGTGCCTAACGGTGTTCAGAAAGGATAGATGAAATATAATCAGTAGCGGTGGCTGTTGGAAGTAGTTTATCTTGTAGTGAAATTGAAGTAAATGGCTCGTACGAGTTATTACGGGTGGAGCTTATACTCGACAACCAGAATGAATTAAGATTTGATTCTTTTGTCGAACCTCCGACTCAGACGATTCAGTTACTGAACAGTTCAAAGAAAACTTGAGTCTTATTTCAGATTGGCACCTCCCTCATGCAATTATATTTGGTGATGACCTCAATCTACCGCAGACTCAGATGATACAGTCGTCCAAAATCGTACTGAATGCTTTCTCTGCAAATTAATTTCAAAAATTAGTTGAGGTGCACACTTTAACTGTAAATTGTTGCGAAAACAAACTTGACGCCTTGGCAACAAATAACTTTTGGCAGATATGGAGCATCATGATGGATACAGAGATCAGTGACTACGAGTTCGTTGTAGCAAGACTGAATACCGCAACATCCAAATCACCAAAAATAAATATTTCCGTTTGGAAAAGAAGATGAAAATTCACTTGATGTCTTTCAAAGAGACAGGCCCTCCCCTTCAAAACTATGTAAGTGTAGAATATATGTGGCTTAAATTCAAAGAAATAGTATCGGTGGCAATTGAGACATACGTGCCAAATAAATTAATAAGAGACGGTACTGATCGCCTATGGTAAACAAAACAAGTCATAACACTACTGCAGAAGCAACGAAAAAAGTATGCCAAATTTAAAAGACGGTCAATAGTTTCACTGCGCAATAGCAGTGGTAATGTTACCAATGACAGTGCCACTCTAGCAGAGTTATTAAACACAGTTTTCCGAAATTCGTTCAGCAAAGAAGACGAAGTAAATATTCCAGAATTCGAATGAAGAACAGCTACCAACATGAGAAACTTAAAAGTAGATACCCTTGGTGTAGAGAAGCACCTTATATGTATATAAACGCAAGTACTCTGGTCCACATTGTATGTATACCAACTAGGTTCCTTTCAGAGTACACTGATACAACAGTTCCGTACTTAGCAATCGTCTACAACTTATAGCTCAACGAAATATCTGTACCTGAAGTCTGGGAAGTTGCATAGGTCAAATCATACTCAAGAAAGAAACTAACAGAACCTGCTGAAATGCAGACCCTTATAATTAACGTCGATTTGCTGTAGGATTTTGAAACATACAGGGTGATTACGTGATGATGTTACAAAGTTTCAGGGATAATGGAAAACGATGAATGTACCAGTTTGAGGTAAGGGACCCTGTCTGAGAACGACTGAGTCGAAAATTATAAACGAAAATCGTTCTTATACATTCGACAGTGGAATACATGTACTGGTACTATTTGTTGCTAAGATTGTAGAGCAGGGAATCCCGACGAGCACTTGGGTGTAGAGACTGGGGCAGTAAGTCAAATAATCTAGTGCAGATAGCTTACTGTGTCCTGATATGAGCAGTACTGGTGTACAACATCTGTACTATAATGTGCAGCAGTCTGTGTTTACAAGTTGACGTACTAAAGTCGATCAGCCCCTACCAGATAGAGTTGTACCCGCTGGCGGAACTTGCAGACATGATTTTCGTTTATGCATAAGTAAATAGAAGCTGCAGAAAAGCGGAAGGGTTGCACAGGACAAAATATCCACGTAGAGGACATCCTGCTCGCTCTATTTTTCCAAGACTTTTGCAACGATTAAGTGGAACAGGGCAACTGCTACCACAGCACAACGAGCGAGGAGGACGACGAACTACGATGATTCCCGACTTATAAGATAAAGTGCTTGCTCGAGTGAATAAGGAGCTTGCAATGAGCACTCTATCTGTTGCACGTGAAATGAATGTTTCACAGAGTACTGTGTCGCGAGTATTACGAGAAATGCAGCTACATCCCTACCATCCACAGAAAGTGCATGCTTCGACTTCTGCTGACATAGGACCTCATGTCGTCTTCAGCCAGTGGTTCTTGCAGCGCCTTGCAGTCGATCCTCACCTTTCTGCATATGCATTTTTCTCGGATGCACAAGAGCTATGTTCCGGCTTAACATAAAGCGCCGGAACGTCGGCATGGAACGATGCAGCAGAGAAGGCTGTAAGACGACTTCAGCCAATACAACGCTGAATAGGACGGCACCACGACAGGAGCAGCACCTATACGACGAGAATATAGGCGCCGCTCCAGCTGGTCTCGACCGCACTAGAACAGCCACACTAGAAGACAAGCTGTGATATAAACTATATAACAGTGACTCATGAACTTGTGTGATTTGCTTGCATGTAAATTGTATACATCGAAGGACATTGATTATTTGCATGTCGTCAATTGCGTGCGACACCCTTTTGTAAAAAGGCAAAGTTTAAAGTATTGTCAATTTAATTTACTGTAATAAACTCCATTAATAAGATTTGCTTGAATGTTGTCTAGCTATCCGAGAAAACAGCTTCCTAGGAACCCTATATTAGGCGAGTGGGCAGCATCCCACAAGATGGAAAGCTAAATAGTCACAGTAGTCATGATGAGAAACCCCACACTACAGTCGTGAAGAGCCATCAACACAGATTATCAGTCAACATATGGGCTGGCTTAGTCAATGATTACGTACTAGGCCCATTTCTTCTTCCACCCCGCTTAAGTGCACCAATATGCACAGTGTTTATCAGAGACATACAACCCAGATTGCCCTAGAAGATATCCCACTTGTCAACGAATGTGATTCCAACATGATGGAGCTCCAACCCACTGTGGACTGAGGGTTCGTGAACACGTGGATCAGACATTCCCTGATAAGTAGGTAGGCAGAGGAGGGCCTGTTTCGTGGCCAGGTCGTTCACGTGATCTCATCCCACTTGATTTCTTCTTGTGGGACCATGTGAAAAGTCTTGTGTACGAAACGCCCGCTGAGACTGAAGAGGATCTGGCAAAAATTCTCGCTTCTTGCGACACTGCTCAAACGACACTGGAACGGCTACGACAGGAATTAGTGCGACAATGCCATGTTTGCGAACGCCATTTTGACCAACCGTTGTAAATATACCAGCTTGAGAAACTTGTGCTGGTAAATGGAATTCATTATTAATGTACTGCAGACTTAGGATTTTCGGCCTCTGATATCAAGTTACGTGCTCCGTTGCTAGTCCATCAGCAGGAGAAGTTATCTGGGGTATTGCGGAGTAATCAGCGGGAATTATGTACGACATTATCAGGATTCGGAAGTTGCGCCATTTAGTTTGTGCGCTGTGCGAAGTTAAGGCGGAACTTGAGTACACTTTCATTTATACCTTTCGATTCGGTCGTTTCCGGAGTAAGGTCCCTCACCTCAAACTGATACATTTACCTTCCTCCATCATTCCTCAAAGTTTATGCCGTAATCACGGAATCACCCTGTATACTGTGTTCGAACATTACGAATTACCTCGAAGAAAACAATCTATTGCCAAATAGTCAGCAGGGATTCAGCAAATAACATTCTTGTAAAACACAGCTAGCTCTTGATCCACATGAAGAAATGAGTTATATCGACATGGGATCTCAAATTGATTCCATATCTCTAGATTTCCAGAAGGCTTTTGAAACAATTTCCGACAAACGACTTCTAATCAAATTTCGTGAGTATTGAGTACCGTTTAAGTCGTGTGACTGGATTTGTGATTTCCTGTCAGAAAGGTCACAGTTCGCAGCAACATACGGAAAGTCATCTAGTAAAACGGAAGCCCTGTCGTTCCTCTAGAAAGTGTAGTAGGCCCTCTAAAGTAAATAAATGATTTAGGAGACAATCTGAGCAGCCCTGTTAGATTGTTTACAGATGATGCTGTCATTTAACGTCTTGTAAAGTCATCAGAAGATCAAACCCAATTGAAAAATGATTTAGACAAGATATCTGTATGGTGCCAAAACTGGCAATTGACTATAAATGATGAAAAGTGTGAAGTCATCCGCATGAGTACTCAAAGGAATCAGTTCAATTTCGGTTATTCAATAAATCACAGGTTCTAAAGGTGTCAGTTCAACTAAATACACAAGGAACAGAGGATTTGGGCTGGACATCATTAAAAGAAAGGCGTTTTTCGTTGCGACGGAATCTTCTCACGAAATTCCAATCACCAACTTTCTCCTCCGAATGCGAAAATATTTTGTAGACACCGACCTACATAGGGAGGAACGATCACCACGATAAAATAAGGGAAATCAGAGCTCGTACGGAAAGATGTAGATGTTCATTCTTTCCGGGCTCTATACGAGATTGGAATAATAGAGAATTGTGAAGGTGGTTCGATGAACCCTCTGCCAGGCACTTAAATGTGATTTGCAGGGTATCCATGTAGATGTAGAATAAAGTTACCGATAACTGAAATTGTAAGGATTACCTAGATAATGTTGTGGGCGAAGAGAACCCAAAAACTGCATTTTATTGGGGCAGAACACTTAGAAAACGCAGCAACAGTGTCTGCCTACACTACACTTGTCTATCCTCTTCTGGAGTACTGCTGCGCGATAGGAGATCCACTTCCGACGGGACTGACCGAGGATATTGAAAAAGTTCAAAGAAGGACAGCTCATTTTGTATTATCGCAAAACAGAGAAGAGTGAGTTACGGATATGATACTCGAATTTGGATCGCAATCATTAAAACAAAGGCGTTTTTAGATGCAGCAGGACTTCTTCACGAAATTTCAATCATCAACTTGCTCCTCCTAATAAGAAAATATTTTCTTGGCACCCACATAGGGAGAAATGATAATCGTGATAAAATAAGATAAATCAGAGCTCCTGCACAAAGATTTAAATTTTCATTTTTCCTGCGCACTGTTCGAGAGTAGAACGGTAGAGAAATAGCTTCAATGTGGTTCAGTGAACCTTCTGCCACTTACTCAATTGTGAATCGCAGAGTAGTCATGCAGACACAAATGTAGATGCAGGAGTAGGATTGGTGGAATTTTATAGTATTGGTCTGGTATATCAAAGGACGGTGTTTAGTGGGGAAGCGATAAGGTTGTTGATGTTGAGTTTGCGGAATGTATAGCATCTAAGTCTACATCTGTTTCTCCATGTATACTCCGCAAGCCATCTTGCATTGTGTGGCGGTGGTTACTTTGTGTACCACTGTCACTTTCCCCTTCTCCTGTTCCATTCGCAAATGGTTCGTGGAAAGAACGATTCTTGGTAAACCTCCGTGTTTGTTCAAATCTCTGTTATTTTACTTTCATGGTCTTTTCGAAGATTTACATAGGTCGACTCTTCTAGGAATGTACGCTCTCGGAACTTTAACAGAAAACTACTCCGTGATGCAGAACGCCTCTCTTGCAGTGTCTGCCACAGCGATTGTCTGAGCATCTCCATGACGCTTTCGTGCCAAATGAACCTATAACCAAGCGCGCTGCTCTTCTTTGAATCTTCTCTATTGCCTCTTCCAGTTATGTCTGGTACGGATTCAAGACCGACGATCAATATTCACAATATTCAAGTATTGGTCGAACGAGCGTTTTGTAAACTATCTCACTTTTGGGTGGACTACGTTTTCTGAGGATTCTTCCAATGGATCTCTGGTTGCCTTCTGCCTTACCTGTAATTAGGTTTATGTGGTCGTTTCACTTCAAACTGGTCCGTATGTGTACTTCCAGATTTTTATAGATGTAGTTGCTCCCAGCGATTGTTCCGCTACCGTGTAATCATACAAGAATGGGTCTTTCTGCTGATTTATGCTCAACACGTCACATTTGTTTGTGTTGAGGGTCATCTGCCTCGCACTGCACCAAGAGTCGATCCTATGCAGGTCTCCCCACATTTCGCTGCTATTTGCTTCTCTGTATACGACACTATCGTTCACGAAAAGCCTCGTGGCTCATGGAACTTCCGCCATTATCCACTAGGCCATTTAAGCTGAAGAGCCAAAGAAACTGGTACACTTGCCTAATATCGTGAAGGACACCCGCGAGTACTCAGAAGTGTCGCAACACGACGTGGGACGCTCGACTAATGTCTGAAGTAGGGAACTGACACCATGAATCCTTCAGGGCTGTCCGTAAACCAGTAAGAGTACGAGGGGAAGGGGTGGGGGGTGGGGTGGAGATCTGTTCTGAACAGCAGCACGCTCTGCAAGGCATCCCAGATATAGTCAATAATGTTCATGTCTGTGGCGTTTGGTGGCGGTGACCAGTGGAGTGTTTAAACTCAGAAGAGTATTCCTGGAGCCACTCTGTCGCAATTCTGGACTTGCGGGGTGTCACATTGTCCTGCTGGAATTGCCCAAGTTCGTCGGAATGCACAATGGACATGAATGGATGCAGCTGATCAGACAGGATGCTTATGTCCGTGTCACCTGTCAGTATCGTATCTAGACGTTTCAAGGGTCACATATCACTACAACTGCACAAGCCCCACACCGTTATAGACCTTTCTGCATGTGCTGCTTTGCTTTTCGTGTCCCCCTTGTTTCGTCCGTCCGGGGTTATTTTCCTTCCAATATAACAAACTTCCTTAACTTCGTCTACCTCGTGATCACCAATTTTTACTTTAAAATTCTCACTATTCTTATTTACGCTACTTCTGATTACTTTTCTCTTTCTTCGGTTTACCCTGAAGCCATGTTATGTGTTTATTAGACTGCTCATCCATTCAGCAACTAGTGTAATTCTTTTTCACCCTCACCGCGGTTAGCAATGTCAACAGCGAATCTTATCACTGATATCCTTTCACCCCGAATTTTTATCCTACTCTTGAAACTGCTTTGTTTCTGTCATTGCTTCTTCGATGTATACATTGAACAGTAGAGGCGAAAGACTGCATGTCTTACATCCTTTTTAATCAGAGTGAAACGTCCCCTTTTGACAATTTTTACACGACTGTGCTTAACCTGACACACAATATTTATAGCGCAACGCAATCTGACTTTCCACACACAATATTTTGTTAACGCAACGCAATCTGACTTTCAAAATTCTCTACAAGAGAATGGCCCTGACTAACATTAACCTGTACTTTTCAGAAATCACTTACCTCACAAAAATCTTGGTTACTCCCACTACTGCAATACAGCAAGCGCCACTACTGCCAGCTAAATAAAAGATTCAAACTATGGAAGGCACTAACTACTGATAGGGATAGTTAGCAAATGAAAGATATTAATGGAGAACAAACAATGTATTTACCTTGATATCATGACAAATTACAAAACTCCGCCATCTCTCTCCCCACATCCACCACTGCTGGCGGCTCACCTCCAACTGCCCAGCGCTACGCGCTGTTCACAGCCAGCTGCCTAACACTACAATGGTTGAGTATTACAACAATGCAAAGCAGCCACAGACTGCACACGGCACAGCCGGTGATTTTCATACTGAGGTGGCGTTATCAATAAAAAAACCTAAACAGCCTACTTACATAGCCCCCATGCTCCCCACAAAAAATTTTACAAATTTTGTTGGGCACTGGCCAATACATATTTGTTAAAATTTTTTTTCACAATTACAATAACAAAGAAATCAAATGCACACACTTATTGATACAATGTTGGTCAAAAGCTAAAATTTTCTCACAGTCAATAAAGATAGTCCTGATCATTCATCATAATAGTAATTACAGTTTTTTTTTCACAAAGTCTCATTAGTAAAAGAAATTGCACACAGAAGTAGTGGATTTCCATGCAGTCTTGAAGAAGTAGTGTTGTCCTTCCAACGGAAAGACAGTGCTGACTCTCGACATGCTGACAGGTAATGGGCCACAAGAGAGCAAACCCACAGCGGAGTCAGTCGAAGTTTTGAAGAGTATTGGTGGGTAGGTCATCACAGAGCAGACCCACTGTAGTCCTGGTAGAGATTACGGTATTGGTGGGCCACCAGAGGTGCAGACCCACTGCAGTCCTTGTAGAAATAATGGTATTGGTGAGTCATCAAAGGTGCAGACCCACTGCAGTCCTTGTAGAGATAATGGTACTGGTGGGCCACCAGAGGCGCAGACCCACTGTAGTCCTTGTAGAGATGGCCAGCAGCCATCTGTTGTGACTGTGCAGGTACACAATCACCATTGAAGAGTCTTGCGGATAATATAACAAGTCCATAACCACCACTTGTGCACTCACAAAGTTGTTGGAATTGTCCTTAGAACAAGCAATGCTGTTATCCAGTCCCTTGCTGAATTATTAACACACGTGCAAACACTAACAGTCCCTACTCCTCACATATTGTCCATATACTATGACCAATAGAAACGTGTGCAGTGAAATGTAACTTACAAGTTACTTAATTTGATGACCTGGTGTCAATTACAATTTTATAACATAAGAATACAATTACAAAGGTACAAAATACATCATTAAAAACATAATAGTAGAGATAACATTCGTAGTAATAGGGGCTTTACAAAAGAATAAAAATATATACATCAGTGTTACAAAAATAATGACATAAGTACATACATAAAGATCAGAACAACTTTTGAAACATCAACATCACACATGAGCATTAAAACAGAACAGATAAATGTCTAAACATCTTTACAAAGTAAATAACATAGTATTTGAAAAATTATACAACATAAATCTTATTAGCTAAACACATAAAGACAGGAAAAACACAAATATAAAAGAGTACACAAACACATAGTGAGATAACACAAAAGGAAAGGACAGGGTTCGTTTTCAGTGTAACTTTTGGTACTGCAGTATTTTGCGAACAAAACCTTTTTTGTTCTTGGAGATCTCCCTTCGTTCATCATTATTCCCAAAAAGTCCTATCTGTACCTTTTTTCTGTGTTCCAACCATATTTCTTTCAAAATAGTTAGTTCTTAGTGCACAATACTCATTTTTGCCAAATCTGTTTCTTATATAGTCTACCCCTCTTAAGCTAACTTAAATCTACTGAGCTCAGATGCTAAACTAAGGGACGAGGCAATGCAGCAGCACATAACAAATTAACACAAACAGCAATGACAAAAAAAAACGCAGATTTGCGAAGCAAGCAGCATTAAGAAATTAGCAAAGCAATTGTAATATTACAACTAATCTAAGGCAATGTGCAACAAATAATAACAAGAAATCATTAGTAAAACTGGCTTAACAGAATAATACAAAGTCAAATTCAATAACACTATGCCTGGCAAACAGCAGCAACTTATACCTAAACATGACATAGCTCAAGCAGAAAAAATATTACAGTAAAAATGGCCATGTTTAAAACTTACGTCACATCTTAACACTAGAGTGATGCATCACAAAAACTTACTCTACGAAAAAAATTAACAAGTAGTTGAAAAGAAAATTATGTATGCAGTTCCTGTTATTAGTCCCTTCTTATTGGTCTTTCCATTCCAAGAGCTCCTTTTTCGAAGAATGTGGGTCATAAAATAATTATTTAATAGATCTGTTGACAGAAAGTGTCCACATTAGCAAATGAATTTTTTTTTTTTTTTTTATAAAACCTATGCTGCAACACAGCTGGAAACTAGATATCAAATGAAATAAGCAACTATGAAAGGCAAAGCATAAAAATATCATTCAATAGTCATGTGACATTTCATAAGTTAGTGGAAAAATCTCTCAACTAGAGAGACAGTAGTCATAATCAGGTGTATAGACATAAAAATATTTCTCGTCATTTCATTAGGCATCCAGTGTAATCATATGTTTTCAAGTTCGACGGTGTCGTTTTTGCGATGCTTTCTACAAAAGAATGTCAGAAGCGAGGTTAATGGCCTCCCTTTTTGTTTTTCTACCTGTGCCGCTGGAAGGCTAATGGCCCTTTTTTTTTTTTTTTTTTTTTCGGGCGGCTGTCGCCCAGGTGGGTGCCCGCGACGCATTACGTGCAGGTGGTCACTTAACTTTCGTACGGAAATATTTACGACAGCAGTTTTCGCTACAATGGCAGTCTTATATAAAAATTTCATAGGTCAAGCATTTGTGTTACAAATCTGTAGAAACAAAATCCTATAAATATAAGTGTCCAAAAAAAAATATTCGTCAGCATTGTGATACATTCACGCATTTACACACATTTCATAATTCTAAAAGTACGATTCTCGGTTTCCAACATCCTTTTTCACAAACCATAGTCCCTAACTTCTATTCATTATTCATATACATATAAACACGTAATCACATTCCTTATATAGCATCAGCTTATTGATCATAAACATACCGCAACAACATAATACACATAGTCGTCGTAAAAATAACATCATAACACCTCAGTCAACTCTCAAAATCGTCGTAGCTTCCTCCAATAATATCAAAACTTAAAAAAAATTCTCTGCTCATGTCAAAAGTGTCATCTACCTCAAACGTACTTTAAAATCATGCTCCCTTACCAAATATATCATTCAAAGCTCTCATAGTATCACAATGGTTCTGAAAAAATATGAACAGTTCACAAAGTACAAACAACATACAATTTCGTAAGTGTGAAGTTATCCAACTGTGTAATTGCGTAAACATCTGTCACTGACGTAGTAAAAAGAATGTTTATTTCTCTGTCAAATAATCAGATAGCTGTGTAATTTATGTGTTGGAGAAATATGGTACCGATGTGTAAAGTTGTATAAGCAAATACCATATTAGCTAGGGTTCCTTGTGGTTGCCACACACATGGTACACAAAGTAAGCGTGTACCCCCCTGAGGATAAATGTAATTATACCCTCAGGTGTTACAAATTACAGCAATGGAATGAAATGTATGACGGAAAACTTTCTTTGCAATTTAAAAATCTTAAAAAATAAATGTTTGAAGTACAAAATTAATCACTCAAATACGTGTCCTGTAGCGCTAAACTGTGCGTCATGTTGTAAGATAATCTCTGTGGAAGTGTCGTAGTTATCGTCCTCCGAAAGCTAAGTTCTGCAGAAGTCAATGTACTTACCTGATGATACACAAAAGTGAAATGCTTTGCGTATAGATATCTTAGTTATTACGCTTATTGCCGTGATGAGGAAAGTACTGTACTGTAACGTATTGTTGTGCTACGAAAAAGGCTGTCTCATTGTTGCTATACCACAAAAGTTACTACTAAAACATGTTTTACTTTCCAGAAGAAGTCAGAAAAACTGTGCAGATATAAAACAGATACACCGCAAAAGCAACAAGGTGAATTGTCACTCATTAGTAGCGTCGTGATATAGTCGAGTAGCTGTCACACAAACTCCAGAATGTATTTTCAAGTAAACCAAAATGTTGCATTAAAACCTCAAGTTAAAAAAAGCACATTATCTCTCAATAAACGGTTTAACGTGAGAAAGGTGGTGTAAACCTTTGCTCTTCCTAGCACGCAGAGTTTGAACAATGCAATTATCATGCGGTATACATCGTTAAATAATACTGGAATTTTTCTCAAGGTTAGCGTCAATGTTATTTTTCTCGGAGCCAGCCGGCGCAGGTGTCTGCCTGCTGTGCGGGTCAGTGCCTGCCGCTTTGTTGGCGCGCGTCGTTAATGGGATTCGGAGACCGAACCTCCACAAATTCGCCCCGACGAGATGGCCCAGCTCTGCCACAATCCCGCCAGTTCCGATGAAATTCATGTCTGTCGTTATGTCGGCAGTTTACATAGTTTCCCGTTTGTCGGTCATGTGGTGGAGAATTTCTCCCGGAATCGCAACCGCGCGCCGAACTGTTGCGTCTGAAGTCCTTCTGCCTCCCCTTTTTTTTTTTTTTTTTTTTTTTTTTCCCAACAGCTTATAGTAAAAATCATTGTGTCGGCGAGTAGCATATCGGTCATTGATAGGTCGCGTCGGCGGTTCCATCTCAAAATTCGGCGCACACCGCCAACCTCTTTCATAACTTCCGAAATGCCCTGTGTTATTATGTTGCGGCTTTTCCGTATTTCTAAGTCCCTCTTCCCGTGTTGGAGCGCGAGTGTCCTCTGAAATTTGTAATTTTTGTATTACTTGTGCCAACTGATCTTGTACTTCCCGGATTTCTCTTTTGTACTGTATATTGATTTGATTTTGATTGAATTTCCTAATTTGTTCGCACTTTTCTGTGTCATTAAAGACTACCGGTTTTGTGTCATTCAGATTATCATCTACCTTCGTAGATAAATTAGTGAACTGATCTGAAAGTTCGGCTACTTTATCCGATAGTGAACACATCTCCTCAGTGTGTTTTTCTGAACCAAGTTTCAGAGTATTTACTGTGTCCTTTAAGCCCTCCTGAGCCTCTGCAAGTTGCGCAACCGAATCGGCAGATGCAACTGAGTCAAATCTAGCTTGCAAGGTCTCATGATTTTCATGAACAGCAGTTTGCAGTTCTTTTATGGCTACTTCGTGATTCTGTAGTGCATTTTCATGCCGCGAAAAAATAGGTTGGAAATGCTCACAAATTTGTGTTTTTACGTCGTTACAGACTTTTTGACATTTCGATTCAATGTGATGTAACTCATTAGTTAAATCCTCACGTGTTTGTTCAAGAGTTTGCTCCAATGAGTCTAACTTTTGAAGCTGTTGCTGTGTTTGACTCTGATTTTGTTCCATTTGTTTCTGATTTTGTTCGATTGTGTCTAATTTTTGAAGATTTTGTCCCATTTGTTTCTGATTTTGTTCGAGCGTTGTGTCTAACTTTTGAAGCTTTTGTTGTGTTTGTCCCATTTGTTGTATTAATTGTAATAACAATGCACTGGTGTCTGGAACATGTTCCTCAGTGCTTTTCGGCAGTGAATTTGCACCGGAAACATTCACATTTTGACAAGCAGAAAATGTGTCTTGACTCATTTGAGAAAACGGTGAGGACCCAAATCCTGAATTCACAGCATTTGCGAGATTGTTTCCTGTCGTTTCGGATTCCTGAGGCGAGCTGTCGCCGACCGATCGATCGATAATGCTTCCCTGTTCTCTAATTGTTTCGCTGTCTACACCATTGTTTGCAGCCCGCTCCATTTCCCTATGCACAGCTACCAAATTATTACTTTGAACATCTGTTAATTCATTACACAGTGGTGCTGGCAAGCTACGCTCGTCGTCACTATTATTTCTCAGTTTGCTTTGGAGCCTAGTGTTACGTTTTTCACACGCCATTATTGTCACAGTATTTCACACGACAACACAGAAAAACACAATTTGAAGAGCAAAAATAAGAAAACACATTAACATAGCACTGAAAATAATATCTAGTTAATTGCAAGCGCAGCTGCGAAATACTTGCTGCAAATCTACATGCATGCCACAACTGTTTTACTGTACAACAATGAAAAACTACAACTACAAAGGAAATTCTCTCTATAATTACGCGCTAGCAATAAACAAAATCTACACTAATTACACAAACTACAAGGAAAAAATCAGAAGATTCCAGTGAGGTATCCTCGGCTAAGGGTCGACATATGAAACGTCCCCTTTTGAACAATTTTACAAGACTGTGCTTAGACTGACGCACAATATTTATAGCGCAACGCAATCTGACTTTCCACACACAATATTTTGTTAACGCAACGCAATCTGACTTTCAAAATTCTCTACAAGAGAATGGCCCTGACTAACATTAACCTGTACTTTTCAGAAATCACTTACCTCACAAAAATCTTGGTTACTCCCACTACTGCAATACAGCAAGCGCCACTACTGCCAGCTAAATAAAAGATTCAAACTATGGAAGGCACTAACTACTGATAGGGATAGTTAGCAAATGAAAGATATTAATAGAGAACAAACAATGTATTTACCTTGATATCATGACAAATTACAAAACTCCGCCATCTCTCTCCCCACATCCACCACTGCTGGCGGCTCACCTCCAACTGCCCAGCGCTACGCGCTGTTCACAGCCAGCTGCCTAACACTACAATGGTTGAGTATTACAACAATGCAAAGCAGCCACAGACTGCACACGGCACAGCCGGTGATTTTCATACTGAGGTGGCGTTATCAATAAAAAAACCTAAACAGCCTACTTACAAGAGTACATCGTTCTTGGTCTTCCTGTCTTATTATTCCCGCTTGGTCCTTGTACATATTGTACACTAGCGTACCCAGCAACGCTCCGCAATTTCTAAATATGTGTGGGAACTGGATACACATCCTAACTCCTTCCTCCGTCCCTCTCTCTCTGCCCATGTCCTCCACCCCTCTCTTCGTCCATTTACTCCACACTTCTCTGTCCTCTTACCCCTCCCTTTGACCTTGGCCTTATTTATTGTCATTGCAAAAGAAACCTTGAATGGGAACTGAAGTCGCTTAGAACGAATTGGTAAATCGTTGTGATCATTGGTATACGGGGTATAAGAGAAAACTCTCCAGCTGCTATATTTGTATAGATAGTAGGTTCAATGGCAGTATTTCGCACAGTTTTAACCTGCAAATGGCTAGGTTTACAAAGTTTCTTGCAATTCGCATTATTTAGTAGTATTCTAATCATAAGCCAATAAACCATAAACAAAATTTCCTTGTTTTTCTGCAAAACCAACGGCAAAGAAACAGCACATTGTTGTGCATACACTTTTTGTTTGAAATTATAATACATGAAGAGAATGGATATTATACGTGAGAAAATAATTTCTCCAATGGTGTACATGCCCTGCTGTAGTAGTTGTAACTGACTGCGAGAAGGAAAACAAAACCGCCCGTTTTCACGGCACAGCAAAGCATTTTCTTTCTAGCAGTCGATTTTAACAGAAAATCTATACGCTACCTTTTAAAAGAACATGTAGCCTATGTCCCTCTGGAAGTTTATTAGTGCACCTTGTAAAAATCTGAAGAAAATCGATCTACTCTTTTCGAGATTTTAGCTAACAGCTTTTCGTCCCTCTGTATTAAACGTATAAACATTAAAAACATATATTGTATAACCTCTGTCCGTCTGAATGTTCGTTAAAGAGTGTTGTATAAAAATTTCGAATAAATCGGTCAAGCGTTTTTCGAGATTCTTGATAACAGCGTTTCCCCTTTCCGTATTGAATATATAGTTATATATTACATATATTAAAAAGTGTGTAGCCTATGTCAGTCTGAATGTTCATTAAGAGCATCGTATAATAATTTGAAGTAAATTAGTCAAATAGTTTTCGATATTTTTCGGTAACGTGTCCCGTTTCTGTGTTCTGTGTATAATATATAGTTATATATTATATACATTGAAACAGATAGACTGTGGCCATCTGATTGTAACTTGAACTTTTCAAGAATTTTGATAACAATGTTTCCCCTTTATATAGTGTATGTATTTATAAACAAAATGTACTTAAAAATTTGGAGTCTATATCCGTCCGAACGTCTGTTAGTGTATCGCGCAAAAAAATTCAGGTAAATCGATCAAGATTTTTTCGAATATTTTATTGATAATCTATCCCTTCTACATAACATATACATTGACGGAAAAAAATAGCAGCACCAAAAAGTAATTAGTGTAGAGTAATGAAATTTCGGGAATACATTTGTCTAGGCAACATATTTAAGTGATTAAGACTGCAAGATCGCAGGTTAATGTTAGTTCGAGATAAGCCACTTAAAATGTGATATGCAGGTACATTAATGACCGGTGTAACCGCCAGAATGCTGAATGCAAGCTTGCAAGGTGTATGCATTGTGTTGTATAGGTGCCGGATGTCAGTTTGTGGAAAGGAGTCGAATCCCTGCTGCACTTGGTCGGTCAATACAGGAACGGTTATTGCCGGTTGTGGATGACGCTGGAGTTGTCATCTGATGATGTCCCATATGTGCTCGATTGGACACAGATCTGGTGATCGAGCAGGGCAAGGCATGTCGACATCCTGTAGAGCATGTTGGTCTACAACAGCGGCATGTGGGCGAGAGTTATCCCGTTGGAAAACACCTCCTTGAATGCTGTTCATTAATGGCAGCACAACAGTTTGAATCACCAGATTGACGTACAAATTTGCACTCAGCGTACGTGGAATAATCATTAGACTGTTCCTACTGTCATTCGAAATCACACCCCAGACCATAACTCTAGGTGCCCGTGCAACGTGTCTAGCACGCAGACAGGTTGAGTGAAAGCCCTCAACTGGCCTCCATCTAACCAACGCAAGGCCATTACTGGCACCGAGGCAGAACCAGCTTTCATCAGAAAACACAACAGACCTCCACCCCACCCTCCACTGAGCTCTCGCTTGACACCACTGAAGTCGCAAAAGTCGATGGTTTGGCGTCAGTGGAATGCACGCTACAGGGCGGCTTGCTCGAAGCTCTCTTTGGAGTAACCGATTTGCAGCAGTTCGTTGTGTCACTGTGGTGCCAGCTGCTGCTCACACTGCTACTTCACATGTAGTACGATGGGCCGGCCAGAGTAGCCGAGCGGTTCTAGGCGCTTCAGTCTGGAACCGCGCGACCGCTACGGTCGCAGGTTCGAATCCTGCCTCGGGCATGGATGTGTGTGATGTCCTTAGGTTAGTTAGGTTTAAGTAGTTCTAAGTTCTAGGGGACTGATGACCTCAGATGTTAAGTCCCATAGTGCTCAGAGCCATTTGAACCATTTTGTAGTACGATGCGCCAGAGCCGTACACCGAACACCATGGTGTTCCCTCTCGATAGCGCCCCGTGATCGACCGGAGCCTGTTCTTCCTGTAGTCAACGAGGTGTTGAATATGGCGTCTATGTCGCCTTAAAGGCGCTACTGACTATCATCAACTCGCCGCATCTAATCTCAAAGATAACTAACGCTCCCGACCGTTACAGCGTATATTTAAAGCAAACCTGATTTGCATGCTCATGGTGGCCTACTAGCGCCACACTCATGCGAGTAGTGCCAAGGTTGGACGGATGTAGAAACACGTTTACCAGCTTTGTATTACGTCGCAGAACTCATGCTTGGTGTTGAGATTTTTTTCTGTCAGTGAAGCAGTATAGATTACCCAATTTTTCCTATAGTTTACTCCTATTTTTCTCGAAATATCTTTCAGCCATTTTCACTGCCGAACGCTCTTTCCCAATCGACAAATCCCATGAATTTGTCTTGATTTTTCTTCAGCCTTGCTTGCATTATCAGGCGCAACGTCAGGACTGCTTCTCTGGTGCAATGACATTTCCTAAAACCAAACTCATCGCTGTCTAACAGATCCTTAGTTTTCTTTTCCATTCTTCTCTGTATTATTCCTGTCAGCATCTTGGATGCATGAGCAATAGTTCTCGCAATTAGCAGCTCTTGCTATCTTCAGAATTGTGTGGATAATGTTTACCTGAAAGTCTGATGGTATGTCGTCAATGTCGTAGATTCTACATCCCATCGTGGCCGAGCGATTCTAGGCATTTCAGTCCGGAACCGCGCTGCTGTTACGGTCGCGGGTTCGAATCCTGCCTCGGGCATGGATGTGTGTGTTAGTTAGGTATAAGTAGTTCTAAGTCTAGGGGACTGATGACCTCAGATGTTAACTCCCATAGTGCTTAGAACCATTTGAATCTACACCCCAACATCAGCAGCTATTTCGTTGCCATTTCCCCCAATGATTTTAGAAATTCTGATGGAATGTTTCTTGTCTCTTCTTCCTTATTTGCTCTCGAGTCTTCCTAGCTCTTTTAAATTCTGACTCTAATACCGGATATCCTATCTATTCCATATTGACTCCAGTTTCTTCTTCTATCACGTTATTAGACAATTCTTCCCTCTCATAGAGACCTTTAATATAGTCTTTCTACTTGTGCCCTTTCTTTTCTGTGTTTAACAGTGCAATTGCCATTACTCTCTTAATGTTCCCACCCTTGGTTGTAATTTTACCGAAGGTTCTTCTGACTTTTCTGTGTGCTAAGTCAGTCTTTCCGACGATCAGTTCTTTTTCTATTTCTTCACATTTTTCCTGCAGTCATTTCGTCTTTGTTTCCCTGCACTTCCTATTTATTTCATTCCTATGTGATTTATGTTGCTATATTCCTGTCTTTCCCTGAATATTTTTGTACTTCCTTCTTTCCTTCTTTCTTTGATCAGTTGAATTATTTCTTCTGTTACCTAAGGTTTCTTCGTTGATTGTTCTTATTAGAGATACCCACTTCTCTCCAACTGAACTGCCTATTGTGTTATTCCTTGTCGTAGAATCAATATCTTTGGTGAAATTCTTCCTCAGTACTTCAGTATCCAACCTCCTTCCACACTGATTCTTCCTTACGATTCTCTTAAACTTCAATCTACTTTTCATCCTTAGTAAATTGTGATACGGGTCTATATTTGCGCCTGGGGACGCCTTACAATCCACTATTTGGTATCCCTGTCTGACCATGATGTAATCCAGTTGGAATGTTCCCATGTCTTGGGGACTTTTCCACTTATACCTCCTCCTCTTATGATGCTTGAACAGAGTATTTGCTATTACTAATTAAAACTTACTGCAGAAATACATTATTCTATCTCCTCTTTCAACCCTACCACCAAATCCATATTCTTCCGTAACTCTTTCTTCTGTCCCTTTCCTTACGACCGCGCTCCAATCCCCAGGATTATTAAATTATGGATTATCTGTTTAGTATCATCATATATTCTCTCTACTTCTTCATCACCTGCTTGTGACGTCGGCATGTTTGCCTGAATTATTGTTGTCCGCGTTGGTTTGCTATCACTGAACCGTCCACAGTAACTTACTCTATTTCCTTCCTTTCTATTCACGACGGATACTACTCCCGTTATGTCATTTTCTGCAGCTGTTCATATCACCCTGTATTTGTCGGTTCAGAAATCCAGGTCTTCCTTTCATTTCACTTCACTAACTTCCACTATATCTTGATTGAGCCTAAGTATTTCCATTTTCAGATTTTCTAGCTTCCCTACTACAATAAAACTTCCGACATTCTACGATCCGACTCGTAGAATGTTATCGTTGTGTTCGTTATTGCATCATTTACTCATAATCACCTACCTCTTGGCAGTACCCCGTCGGAGTTCCGATTGCTCGATTAACCCCGAATCTTCTGCCAGTGGAGAAGTCATCAGGATACTTTTTCAATTACAAGTCACATGTCCTGTGGATATACCTTATGTGTCTTCAATGCAGTGGTTTCGCTTTCCTTCTGCATCTTCATGCCGTTGACTATTGGTGGTTCACCCGACTTTTAGAGACAGCTTTCCACACCAAGGACAAGACAGTGCCCTGAACATCTGGCCGCTCTTCCACCCTCTTTCACAAGGCCGTTGGCAGAACGAGGGTGACTTCTTATGCCGGAAGTCTTCAACCACCATTACTGAGGATTATTATTCAAAATTTAAGCAGTGGCTACGATCTAACTCAGAAACCAGGACGTTTTGATTACTAGTCAATGATGCGACCCCCTTTTTTTGTTTTTTTGTTCTCATCACATGGTCTGGGGGGACTTCACATGACACCCTGCAAGTTCATCGTTGAATACTTCACTTAGTTTTTTTTTATTTCTTTTTATTTTTACAGAGAGCAGTCAGCCATCTGACTGAACATGCTGAGACTCCTTGACCGTGGACACGGGTCGATCGTCGTACAGAAAAGGGTTAATCACTCGGTGCGCATGTTAGCACACCACTCCCAGAATTCGTGAATGTGCGCCGGCCATAGTTCGCATTCGCCCTAACGATGAAGGACGGTGAACCCGCGAGCCTGGATGTGGCTGGCAGTTTCCCACATGCGACTAGATAAATACCAGGCTGGTGCCCACAGCTCACCTTATTTACTTGATTCGCAAGCTTTAGAAAACGTTCGCACACTGTCACTTGGATAACACTAGATGCAAAAGGTTGGCGTACATCCCGGGAGGTAAAAGGGTAGGAAGGTAGGACGAGGAAAGAAATCAGTCGTGTCCTTTTCAAAGGAAACTTCCCAACATTTGCCTTAAGTAATTTAGTGAAACCATACAAAACCTGAATAGGGACGAACAGACAGGATTTCAACGGTACCCCCCCCCCGCCTTCCTAATGTAAGTCCAGTGTCTTATCACAGGGCCACCTCGCTCGATGCAATAATTATAGCTCGATCCAGCTTCAGCTTCCGCCACCAAGATATTTACCTAACCATTTACGACCACTCCATCTTGTCAAATTAAAACACTCAAATACGCCAGATTATTTATTTACTTATTGATTTACTTAATAGGGCTGTGAGACTCTATGTTACATAGGTCCAGGATTTCCCACATGCAGTACTTTTTTACATCGTAGTTACCTAAGAAATAAAAATTTTAATGTGATAAGTAGGATTTGATTGTCTGTAGTAATACTAATACTAATAATAATAATGGCTATAACGTCAATAATGACAGTGGCAGATATAAAAAGAATTTGTAGGCACACAAAATAGATGTTTTCTGATATATCGAGTTCTAGGGAAAGGAAAATTTAAGAAGACTTTACTGGATAAGAATACAGGTAAATGAGGAAGATATGGTAGGAAAGGGATACACAAGGGTAACGAGTGGGTACAGGGGCAATGGTAATCATTATTTAGTAGATATTTCTCTAATGTACTGGGGGAGGTTATTCCAGAATCGCGTTACTGCTACTGAGAAGGTCTTCGAGAAAGTTGCTGAACGATGGAGTAGGACAGAAAGGACTTTGCCCTGATGGGAACGGGTGTTTCTGCCATGCTGTTCAGACAAGAGCGTTAAGGTCGAGGAGAGGTATGGAGAACAGTATACGTTGATAAGACAGTAGAGAAGGCAGAAGGTATGCAAACCTCTGCGCCTTTCTGCACGAAGCCATGATAGCTGTGCATATGATGGTGAAATATGATAAGAGAGTCGAACGTCACAGATATAGTGAACACTGACATTCATATTCAATTGCAGGCACCGTGAGCTTTCCTGAGAATGGATTTGTAGGATAATATCTCTGTTGTTGTTGTTGTGGTCTTCAGTCCTGAGACTGGTTTGATGCAGCTCTCCATGCTACTCTATCCTGTGCAAGTTTCTTCATCTCCCAGTACCTACTGCAACCTACATCCTTCTGAATCTGCTTAGTGTATGCATCTCTTGGTCTCCCCCTACGATTTTTACCCTCCACGCTGCCCTCCAATACTAAATTGGTGATCCCTTGATGCCTCAGAACATGTCCTACCAACCGATCCCTTCTTCTGGTCAAGTTGTGCCACAAACTCCTCTTCTCCCCAATCCGATTCAGTACCTCCTCATTAGTTATGTGATCTACCCATCTAATCTTCAGCATTCTTCTGTAGCACCACATTTCGAAAGCTTCTATTCTCTTCTTTGTTGTGGTCTTCAGTCCTGAGACTGGTTTGATGCAGCTCTCCATGCTACTCTATCCTGTGCAACCTTCTTCATCTCCCAGTACCTACTGCAACCTACATCCTTCTGAATCTGCTTAGTGTATGCATCTCTTGGTCTCCCCCTACGATTTTTACCCTCCACGCTGCCCTCCAATACTAAATTGGTGATCCCTTGATGCCTCAGAACATGTCCTACCAACCGATCCCTTCTTCTGGTCAAGTTGTGCCACAAACTTCTCTTCTCCCCAATCCTGTTCAGTACCTCCTCATTAGTTATGTGATCTACCCATCTAATCTTCAGCATTCTTCTGTAGCACCACATCTCGAAAGCTTCTATTCTCTTCTTGTCCAAACTATTTATCGTCCATGTTTCACTTCCATACATGGCTACACTCCATACAAACACCTTCAGAAAAGACTTCCTGACACTTAAATCTATACTCGATGTTAACAAATTTCTCTTCTTCAGAAACGCTTTCCTTGCCATTGCCAGTCTACATTTTATATCCTCTCTACTTCGACCATCATCAGTTATTTTGCTCCCCAAATAGCAAAACTCCTTTACTACTTTAAGTGTCTCATTTCCTAATCTAATACCCTCAACAACACCCGACTTAATTCGACTACATTCCATTATCCTCGTTTTGCTTTTGTTGATGTTCATCTTATATCCTCCCTTTAAGACACCATCCATTCCATTCAACTGCTCGTCCAAGTCCTTTGCTGTCTCTGACAGAATTACAATGTCATCGGCGAACCTCAAAGTTTTTATTTCTTCTCCATGGATTTTAATACCTACTCCGAATTTTTCTTTTGTTTCCTTTACTGCTTGCTCAATATACAGATTGAATAACATCGGGGAGAGGCCACAACCCTGTCTCACTCCTTTCCCAACCACTGCTTCCCTCTCATGTCCCTCGACTCTTATAACTGCCATCTGGCCTCTGTACAAATTGTAAATAGCCTTTCGCTCCCTGTATTTTACCCCTGCCACCTTTAGAATTTGAAAGAGAGTATTCCAGTCAACATTGTCAAAAGCTTTCTCTAAGTCTACAAATGCTAGAAACGTAGGTTTGCCTTTCCTTAATCTTTCTTCTAAGATAAGTCGTAAGGTCAGTATTGCCTCACGTGTCCCAGTATTTCTACGGAATCCAAACTGATCTTCCCCGAGGTCGGCTTCTACTAGTTTTTCCATTCGTCTGTAAAGAATTCGTGTTAGTATTTTGCAAGTGTGGCTTATTAAACTGATTGTTCGGTAATTCTCACATCTGTCAACACCTGATTTCTTTGGGATTGGAATTATTATATTCTTCTTGAAGTCTGAGGGTATTTCGCCTGTTTCATACATCTTGCTCACCAGATGGTAGAGTTTTGTCAGGACTGGCTCTCCCAAGGCCGTCAGTAGTTCCAATGGAATGTTGTCTACTCCGGGGGCCTTGTTTCGACTCAGGTCTTTCAGTGCTCTGTCAAACTCTTCACGCAGTATCGTATCTCCCATTTCATCTTCATCTACATCCTCTTCCATTTCCATAATATTGTCCTCAAGTACATCGCCCTTGTATAGACCCTCTATATACTCCTTCCACCTTTCTGCTTTCCCTTCTTTGCTTAGAACTGGGTTTCCATCTGAGCTCTTGATGTTCATACAAGTGGTTCTCTTATCTCCAAAGGTCTCTTTAATTTTCCTGTAGGCAGTATCTATCTTACCCCTAGTAAGATAAGCCTCTACATCCTTACATTTGTCCTCTAGCCATCCCTGCTTAGCCATTTTGCACTTCCTGTCGATCTCATTTTTGAGACGTTTGTATTCCTTTTTGCCTGCTTCATTTACTGCATTTTTATATTTTCTCCTTTCATCAATTAAATTCAATATTTCTTCCGTTACCCAAGGATTTCTACTAGCCCTCATCTTTTTACCTACTTGATCCTCTGCTGCCTTCACTACTTCATCCCTCAAAGCTACCCATTCTTCTTCTACTGTATTTCTTTCCCCTATTCCTGTCAATTGTTCCCTTATGCTCTCCCTGAAACTCTGTACAACCTCTGGTTCTTTCAGTTTATCCAGGTCCCATCTCCTTAAATTCCCACCTTTTTGCATTTTCTTCAGTTTTAATCTACAGGTCATAACCAATAGATTGTGGTCAGAGGCCACATCTGCTCCTGGAAATGTCTTACAATTTAAAACCTGGTTCCTAAATCTCTGTCTTACCATTATATAATCAATCTGATACCTTTTAGTATCTCCAGGGTTCTTCCATGTATACAACCTTCTATCATGATTCTTAAACCAAGTGTTAGCTATGATTAAATTGTGCTCTGTGCAAAATTCTACCAGGCGGCTTCCTCTTTCATTTCTTAGCCCCAATCCATATTCACCTACTACGTTTCCTTCTCTCCCTTTTCCTACACTCGAATTCCAGTCACCCATAACTATTAAATTTTCGTCTCCCTTCACAATCTGAATAATTTCTTTTATTTCATCATACATTTCTTCAATTTCTTCGTCATCTGCAGAGCTAGTTGGCATATAAACTTGTACTACTGTAGTAGGTGTGGGCTTCGTATCTATCTTGGCCACAATAATGCGTTCACTAAGCTGTTTGTAGTAGCTTACCCGCGTTCCTATTTTCCTATTCATTATTAAACCTACTCCTGCATTACCCCTATTTGACTTTGTGTTTATAACCCTGTAGTCACCTGACCAGAAGTCTTGTTCCTCCTGCCACCGAACTTCACTAATTCCCACTATATCTAACTTTAACCTATCCATTTCCCTTTTCAAATTTTCTAACCTACCTGCCCGATTAAGGGACCTGACATTCCACGCTCCGATCCGTAGAACGCCAGTTTTCTTTCTCCTGATAACGACATCCTCTTGATTAGTCCCCGCCCGGAGATCCGAATGGGGGACTATTTTACCTCCGGAATATTTTACCCAAGAGGACGCCATCATCATTTAATCATACAGTAAAGCTGCATGCCCTCGGGAAAAATTACGGCCGTAGTTTCCCCTTGCTTTCAGCCGTTCGCAGTACCAGCACAGCAAGGCCGTTTTGGTTATTGTTACAAGGCCAGATCAGTCAATCATCCAGACTGTTGCCCTTGCAACTACTGAAAAGGCTGCTGCCCCTCTTCAGGAACCACACGTTTGTCTGGCCTCTCAACAGATACCCCTCCGTTGTGGTTGTACCTACGGTACGGCTATCTGTATCGCTGAGGCACGCAAGCCTCCCCACCAACGGCAAGGTCCATGGTTCATGGGGGGATTCTCTTCTTCGTCCATGTTTCACTTCCATACATGGCTACACTCCATACAAATACTTTCAGAAAAGACTTCCTGACACTTAAATCTATACTCGATGTTAACAAATTTCTCTTCTTCAGAAACTCTTTCCTTGCCATTGCCAGTCTACATTTTATATCCTCTCTACTTCGACCATCATCGGTTATTTTGCTCCCCAAATAGGAAAACTCCTTTACTACTTTAAGTGTCTCATTTCCTAATCTAATACCCTCAACATCACCCGACTTACTTCGACTAAATTCCATTATCCTCGTTTTGCTTTTGTTGATGTTCATCTTATATCCTCCCTTCAAGACACCATCCATTCCGTTCAACTGCTCTTCCAAGTCCTTTGCTGTCTCTGACAGAATTACAATGTCATCGGCGAACCTCAAAGTTTTTATTTCTTCTCCATGGATTTTAATACCTACTCCGAATTTTTCTTTTGTGTCCTTCACTGCTTGCTCAATATACAGATTGAATAACATCGGGGAGAGGCTACAACCCTGTCTTACTCCCTTCCCAACCACTGCTTCCCTTTCGTGTCCCTCGACTCTTATAACTGCCATCTGGTTTCTGTACAAATTGTAAATAGCCTTTCGCTCCCTGTATTTTACCCCTGCCACCTTTAGAATTTGAAAGAGAGTATTCCAGTCAACATTGTCAAAAGCTTTCTCTAAGTCTACAAATGCTAGACACGTAGGTTTGCCTTTCCTTAATCTTTCTTCTAAGATAAGTCGTAAGGTCAGTATTGCCTCACGTGTTCCAGTATTTCTACGGAATCCAAACTGATCTTCCCCGAGGTCGGCTTCTACTAGTTTTTCCATTCGTCTGTAAAGAATTCGTGTTAGTATTTTGCAGCTGTGGCTTATTAAACTGATTGTTCGGTAATTCTCACATCTGTCAACACCTGCTTTCTTTGGGATTGGAATTATTATATTCTTCTTGAAGTCTGACGGTATTTCGCCTGTTTCATACATCTTGCTCACCAGATGGTAGAGTTTTGTCAGGACTGGCTCTCCCAAGGCCGTCAGTAGTTCCAATGGATTGTTGTCTACTCCGGGGGCCTTGTTTCGACTCAGGTCTTTCAGTGCTCTGTCAAACTCTTCACGCAGTATAGTATCTCCCATTTGATCTTCATCTACATCCTCTTCCATTTCCATAATATTGTCCTCAAGTACATCGCCCTTGTATAGACCCTCTATATACTCCTTCCACCTTTCTGCTTTCCCTTCACCGCTACGGTCGCGGGTTCGAATCCTGCCTCGGGCATGGATGTTTGTGATGTCCTTAGGTTAGTTAGGTTTAACTAGTTCTAAGTTCTAGGGGACTAATAACCTCAGCAGTTGAGTCCCATAGTGCTCAGAGCCATTTGAACCATTTTGCTTTCCCTTCTTTGCTTAGAACTGGGTTTCCATCTGAGCTCTTGATGTTCATACAAGTGGTTCTCTTATCTCCAAAGGTCTCTTTAATTTTCCTGTAGGCAGTATCTATCTTACCCCTAGTGAGATAAGCCTCTACATCCTTACATTTGTCCTCTAGCCATCCCTGCTTAGCCATTTTGCACTTCCTGTCAATCTCATTTTTGAGACGTTTGTATTCCTTTTTGCCTGCTTCATTTACTGCATTTTTATATTTTCTCCTTTCATCAATTAAACTCAATATTTCTTCTGTTACCCAAGGATTTCTACTAGCCCTCGTCTTTTTACCTACTTTATCCTCTGCTGCCTTCACTACTTCATCCCTCAAAGCTACCCATTCTTCTTCTACTGTATTTCTTTCCCCCATTCCTGTCAATTGTTCCCTTATGCTCTCCCTGAAACTCTGTACAACCTCTGGTTCTTTCAGTTTATCCAGGTCCCATCTCCTTAAATTCCCACCTTTTTGCAGTTTCTTCAGTTTTAATCTACAGGTCATAACCAATAGATTGTGGTCAGAGTCCGCATCTGCCCCTGGAAATGTCTTACAATTTAAAACCTGGTTCCTAAATCTCTGTCTTACCATTATATAATCTATCTGATACCTTTTAGTATCTCCAGGGTTCTTCCATGTATACAACCTTCTATCATGATTCTTAAACCAAGTGTTAGCTATGATTAAGTTGTGCTCTGTGCAAAATTCTACCAGGCGGCTTCCTCTTTCATTTCTTAGCCCCAATCCATATTCACCTACTACGTTTCCTTCTCTCCCTTTTCCTACACTCGAATTCCAGTCACCCATGACTATTAAATTTTCGTCTCCCTTCACAATCTGAATAATTTCTTTTATTTCATCATACATTTCTTCAATTTCTTCGTCATCTGCAGAGCTAGTTGGCATATAAACTTGTACTACTGTAGTAGGTGTGGGCTTCGTATCTATCTTGGCCACAATAATGCGTTCACTAAGCTGTTTGTAGTAGCTTACCCGCGTTGCTATTTTCCTATTCATTATTAAACCTACTCCTGCATTACCCCTATTTGACTTTGTATTTATAACCCTGTAGTCACCTGACCAGAAGTCTTGTTCCTCCCGCCACCGAACTTTACTAATTCCCACTATATCTAACTTTAACCTATCCATTTCCCTTTTCAAATTTTCTAACCTACCTGCCCGATTAAGGGACCTGACATTCCACGCTCCGATCCGTAGAACGCCAGTTTTCTTTCTCCATAATATCTCTACAATCAATAATTGGCAGTGTTCGCACAAGTTTCTTTTTCAGGTCAGGAGGGAAGAGCTTTTTATATTTTTGTAGGGCATAGGGAGACACTGACATCTTCTTGCACATTGCAAATACGTGCTCAATCCAATTTAGATCTTCACCTATTATTTCTCCAACACTCATTAATGAAAGACACAAGTTGATGTTTGTCACATTTAGGGTTAAAGATGGCAGATATTCCCTATAATTCGGGCTGACGAGCCTAGAACGACCAACCAGTACCACTTGGGTGCCGTGAACTTCCATCTGACGTCTTAAGCCCTCTAACTAAGGAACCAACAGAAAGCCCACAATAAACTTGAACTACTAACTGGCTGTACATGACGGTCGCACCCTTACAAAGCCTTGATCTGATCCATCCTCTCCTATGTCAATGTCGTCTAGGTATCCACTCCACCCAAGTTCAACCACTCTCGTCCAATTTCTTGGACATCATGCACTTCACCTTGATTTGCATATCCGCTTGCCCTCTTCTATATCTTTTTTTTCCTTTGCCTTTATCACATTCCTACACGGGGTCGACATGGCCATTATCGGATTTAGCATTGTTAAAGTCGTTGACAGGGCATTAGATACTAATCTTCCTTTCTCCCTTCCTTTTTCTGAAATAATCATTGGAAGGGTTTACACCAGGAGAGTTTGAATGACCTTTGGAATTTCTGGTAGACTGGGAAAATTGATAGCAAACTGGTGTAACTGGCGAACTGAAGAATGTGGACAGGAGAATATGGTTTAGACTTATCAGCAGTTTAGAGGATATGCAGGAGTGGAAAGAGAACAGAGCCTTGGTAAACATCTGCAGTGTGACGGAAGATATGGTAATTGATGTTGTTCATGGTGACAAAGGATAGGTAACTGGATAGAAAGACTGGGGATATATATATATCATGAAGTTGATGGGACAGGCATTTGGTCAGTTGGTCGCTGGAAGAGAAATTGGGATGAGAGCCACATTATTGGTTAAGACGGGTCACGTGGGCTTCAGAATCGTAATGGAATTTCTAGGCATGTGGTAATTCCTTGCAAACGTCTTGACCGTTAAATATCTTATTTATGACGCATTAGGTGCAGGTTGACTTATTTAGGAATATATTGGGAGATAATGGAGTCGCCGGTCTTCCTGACGTATTGACTTACATTTGGTATAGTAGAGCAGACTTCTTCTGACGGTGATATAATGATTTTCGCATTATTATGTTGGCACTGTTTCATCATGTTCTACACATGTTATGTCGTCCTCTTCGAAGGCTCTTCCCAGTGACATAGAACAAAGTAAATTATATATTCCACCAAAAACGCTCGGCGTTATAATTCTGTAGCTATAAACATCAAAAATTACTTGTGTGTTTCAGAATTTTCAGCACAGTGTCGGCTATAACTATAAAACTGCACCTTGATATATTCATCGTTTTGAATATATGTAGGATGGAGTGTCTTAATTGCCTCACCCAGTACTGTTGATGTTATCTGTAATATACAGGTGGTATTAGAGTCCCTATTTTTATTTCAATTTTTCATCTTTACCAGTGGTACAGTTTCAGCTTTGTTTAGTTCAATTACTGAGAGACTGCCAGAAACAGATGTTGAACAACATATTGTTAAGATGAATCACGTGTGCTTTAGAATGGCAATTAAATGTCTAAACCAACACCTAACAGAGCTCAAAACATTTTACAACGTTCAAAGAAGGCGTACAATTAATTTAAACGTAGCATGTGCTTCAGCCTTATATATCAGTGTTATCACACAAGGAAACATCGAAATTTCTCTATCATCGTGAGCACAGCTTGTTATGAGGATTGCTTCGTTGCGTCTACAGCGAAAATATTGAGAGGCAAATGATAGTACGACATGAGATGTGTGTGTGTGTGTGTGTGTGTGTGTGTGTGTGTGTGTGTGTGTGTGTCGCGGTGGGTGAGAGGACGCAGAGAGGGCAGGCTGATCATAATGCAACAAGAGAGTCTATGGCTACAGCTTCTGTTGGCAAACAACTTCTCCTGTCTGTGAGAACTCCTAAGTCTGCTAATCAATGGCTATTGTCTTTGTAACATAATAAATTAATGGAATTTAGGAAATATAGTTAGTGCAGTGAGAAACCTTCGCTACTATCTGGTCCACCTATCTTGACTTTGGTATTATATGATTATCCTAAATCATTCCCTACAAATGCCAGAATAATACTTGACAATATGCTACGGATATTATCTTCATCTTTCCCTGTCCCTTAGCAGTAATTCTCAGTGAATTTGTTATACAATTTCATTAATTTTATTGCATTCGTCATTATATCTTCATATGCGGTGGTATAATTTAAAACGTGAAAAGATGTCTGAGATACCGAAAACAAGGACAGTTTCTTAAGACCATCATGCAATATGTAAGGTATGACCACTGCGCCAAAATGACTGTCGATTTTTTGTGAATGCGTAGAAAGTGCTCTTTCTCTGCACTGGTTCTATCAGTTACGCATACTTTTGTATTTTATAACTTCTTATCTAGTGTGTATAGGCTTTGAGCGTATCTACATTTCCCCAGGAGTCCAATTCCACGACAGCTCACTGGTTATGTACGATCTCTTGCTATTGTTCGGTCCCAATATATTCGTCGATGTTCATATATACATATACGTCTACATCTACATGGTTACTCCGCAATTCATAATTAAATGCCTGGCAGAGGGTTCATTGAACCACCTTTATACTCCTTCACTACCGTTCCACTCTCGAACAGTGCGTAGGAAAAACGAACACTTAGATTTTTCCGTGCGTGCTCTGATTTCTCTTATTTCATTATGATGATCATTTCACTCACACTCTGAGGAGAAAGTCGGTGATTAAAATTTCATGAGAAGGTCGTGCCGCAGCGAAAAACGCCTTTCTTTTAAACAGCCACCACAAATCGTGTATCATATCCGTGGCACTCTCTCCCCTATTTCACGGTAATACAAAATGAACTACCCTTCTATGAATTTTTTCTGTGTCTACCGTCAATTATATATGATGCGGATTCCGCGTTTCACAGCAATACTCGAGAAGAGGGTGGACAAGTGTAGTGTCTCTTTAGTCGACCTGTTACATTTTCTTAGTGTTCTGCCAATAAATCGCAGTCTTTGGTTCTCTTCCCCCACAGCATTATGTATGTGATCGTTCCAATTCACATTATTCGTAACTGTAATCCGTACGTATTTCGATGAGTCTACAGCCTTTAGATTTGTGTGATTTATCGTGTAACTGAAAATAAGTGGATTCTTTTTAGTCCTAATATGTATGACTTCACACTTTTCATGATTTAGAGTCAATTGCCACTTTTTGCACCATACAGATATCGTGTCTAAATCATTTTGCAATTTGTTTTGATGATCTGATGATATTACATGACGGTGAACGACAGCATCTAAGAGGACTGCTCAGATTGTCTTCTAAATCATTTATGTAGATCAGGATTAACAGATGGCCTGTAACAGTTCCTTGGGGAACGTTAGATATTTCTTCTCTTTTACTCGATGACTTTCCGTCAGTTATTACTAACTATGACCTTTCTAACAGGGAATCACGAATCCACTCACACAACTGAGACGATAGTCCATAGGCACGCAATTTGATTAGAAGTCACTTTTGAGGAACGGTGTCAAAAGCCTTCTGAAAATCCAAAAGTATGGAATCTCTTTGACGTCCCTTCTCGATAGCACTTATTACTTCTTGAGAATAAAGAGCTAGCTGTGTTTCACATGAACGATATTTTCTGACTCCTTGTTGGCTATTCGTCAATAAATCGTTTCCCTCGATGTGACCGAGCGCGGTGAAGCAGTGGTTAGCATCCTGGACTCGCATTCAGGAGGACGACAGTTCAATCGCGCGTCCGGCCATCCTGATTTAGGTTTTCCGTGATTTCCCTAAATCGCTCCAGGCAAATACCGGGATGGTTTCTTTGAAAGGGCACGGCCAACTTACTTCCCCGTCCTTCCCTAATCCGACAAGACCGATGACCTCGCTGTTTGGTCTCTTCTCCCAAACAACCCATCCCAACTCCTCGATGTGATTTACAATGTTCTAGCACAGCATGTGCTCCAAACTCCGACTGCAAATCAATGTTAATGATATGGGTCTGTACGACAGCGGATTTTATGCTATATTTGCTAATATTAACTGAATTTTCCGTCAGTGCTGGGCAGTACATGATAATAATTATTTTAATATTGATATTTGCTAGTTCATCACCAGAAATAAACCGATGTTTTAGTGCAAGGCTCTCTTAAATGTAGCTGACATACTTTATTCTTCTTTTTCTGCGTCTTCTTCTTCCTCTTATGGTTCTTTTTGTTAGTAACAAGTGTATTTGATTATTATTCAGTTCGAGTCCTCATGCGGGCATGGGTGTGTGTGTTTGTCCTTAGGATGATTTAGGTTAAGTAGTGTGTAAACTTAGGGACTGATGACCTTAGCAATTAAGTCCCATAAGATTTCACACACATTTGAACATTTTTTATTATTCAGTTAATGTGTACCGTACGAAGTTTGGACTCGCATTCGGGAGGACGGCGGCTCAAACACTCGTCTATTTATCCAGATTTATGTTTTCCGTAGTTTCCCTACATCGCTTAAGGCAAATGCCATAATGATCCCTTTGAAAAGTAATAGCAGATTTGCATTCCCACCTTCCCGTTATCCTGATCTTTTGCCTCGTCTCAAATAACTTTTCCTCGATAAGACGTAAAACCCTAATCTTCTCTCCTTTCATTTAACGTACTGGTATGTGTGGTGATGTGCTTGAAGTGCTGCAGTGACTATAAATTAAATATTGCGCCTTTTCCAACACAGGATTTGTAGGCAGTTACGGTCTAAATTTGAGCAAGAACTTTCTGGAGAGAGCACTTGGTGAAGAACGGATTCTGCAAGCTGATCATATCAGGCGACTGTGGTTAGCTGTTACTGGGGAGCTGCCACTGTGTAATCTGGTGATGTGCCGCATAAGCGCTGCTGGGTCGCGGGCACGTGCTTGCTGCAGCAGCTGATCCGGCAAGATCTGCTGAGGCAGGCGCCAGCAGCCACTATATAAACCGCGCCCGGCCTCCTCCTCGTCACCAGCTGCTCCAGTCCACACGATCATGTGGGCCGTGATCCTCTTGGGGCTCCTCGGTAAGTGGTCAGCTCTCCGGCAGCTCAGGAAATCACAGCTACCCAATCTTGCATACCTTTTGGGTAGCTGCTGTTTAAACAGCAGTACTCTTTGAAACTAAGTGCTCAAACAGTTTTCGACGACTGCCCTCAGCAAAACCCATGCTTCATAGTTCATTTTCTAGATAGTTTCCATATTTCTTATTCTTCTAAAATGTATTCAAAAATTCTCTTTTGCTAGTCCGATGAACTGAAATACCCACTTAAGTTATTTCAAACTCCAGAGATACCCGCCACTTAGTACCAGTTCCTCTCTACTTCCGTAGTTGAGAATGGGGATGCGATTCCCGTTAGCGAGAAGATGTTTTTCTTTGTGGAAGGACAGGGATCAGTTTAACTGCTTTACGAGAACAACTGACGTGCTACTTGAGGTACAAATTGGGGTCTAGCTTCGAAATCCGACATTAATAGGTTGTAAAGCGGTGCATGTATTTTCAGTTGTGCTTTGCAATGATGCCATAACTAGAGAATCATGCAGCCATTACTGAACATCACGAGGTCCGCTGGACCTGTTCACGGAGTCAGTCAGTCAGAGTTAAGTTAAAGCGGGAAGGGGGGGAGGGGGGCTGGCGGTATGACAGATATTCAAATTCCATCATTATAGTCATGAAACTACCGCTGTTAGAAATACGGTATTTTCCTGGGAAATCAGTTTCTGTTGTAGAGTGTAAATTCAGACATGAATACATTCATGACATTATTGGACATCTTTGTCTACATTACTTCCATTTGTGGTTAATAAAGATAAAAGTAAAACTGATATTTTTTATTGATATTCGAAATAAGTGTCATTCATACCACAATTAATGACATGTTCAACGAAATTATGATTTGCCACGCATCTAACTCCAGTACTTATAGATTCTTATTTATTGCGTTCAATAGATATCTATAATGTGAAATTTCTTTTGTTTCAGTCGGGGCAACTGCGTCCGAACAGCCAAGCCGTAAGTAGTACACATTATCAGCACGTTCCTGCACCTAAATATAGCCTTGTGATAAACGTATGAAATAGTGCATTTCTTATAACGATTCTGTTTGAAACGTTAAGTAGAACCTGTTAATTTGTGTTGATATTTCTCAGTATGGAAACCGGGATATGAATACGTGTACAACGTTACTGCCACAAGTTTGACCGCACTAAACCAGCTAGCAAACCAATGGAGTGGTCTAACCTACAATGTCACCCTGGTTGCCAGGCCGAGATCGCCGAGAGAGCTTCAGCTGCGGGTAAGTTGAGCTTCTCACTGACAACAACGTTATCGTCCAACAGACCGAAAAAGAAATAAACTTACGAGGACGATGCGTTATAATGGAACTTAATTTATTTATGGGAAAAGAAACTTTCAATCTGCTCGTCTAAAAACGAATGATACAAACTGGATGTGCTACTCCATTTGATGAGTCACGTCATCATCCTGGGAATGTGATATGCTATGGAGAGTAATGCTGGTATCAGCTCCGACGTCTGTACTGTGCCAACTACAAATATGAGACACTGATGCTGCCACAGATATGCAGTGTAAGTGTAACTCTTAACACCAGAGGTAGAAACAAATTCAGATCCTATAACTTGCAGTTACATTAAATTAGAACAGACGCGAATATCTGAAAAATATTGTTTTGGTTGACGCCAATAAAATCTAGTTAGTGAAAGTAACGTCTCTTCTTACCTTTTCATAAGCATGGAAATATAGTGAGTCACTGTTTGCGATGATATGTCAGGCAGTCTGTGCTTATGAAGTGGACTAACAGAGAAGGTCAGGAGATATTATTAAGTGAAGTGTTCTTACCCCATTAATTAAGTTCTCCCGTAACTGATACGTGTCTTGTCAAGTATGAGTAACGTCATTGTAACACGTTACTATTTTCATCTTTCTGAGAAAATCGTTTGATTTTACTGTAATATCAATTAAAACAAAGTTAAACGGTATGTGCTGCTATAAAAAGTTAGTAGATGGATCAATAAACACGACTATCCACCGACTACCTCACAATTTTTAAGTAATTGCCTCGATTGTAGACATAAACGACTGATAATATCGTCTTCTCTTTTTTTTCTTGCAGATCTACAACGCAATCTACAGCAGAATACACGCAAATCTGTCTGGAGGATTTGACAATCCTATCCCAGAAGAATATTTGCATTGGAAGCCTCTGAGGCTATCGAAGGCTCCTTTCGACGTGCTCTACAAGGATGGAGAGGTAGTAAATTTCTAGAGTATCTAGATTTTGAGAGAAAAGTTTTCACGACTCTGTACTCATCTGATCGCGAAATTACATTCACAGATCGTCGATATGCTCGTCGACTGTTCGCTCACTGATGCAGAAGTTAATCAGCTGAAAGCTCTTGCCAGTATGTTCCAAGTAGACATCGATCCAAAGAAAGGGTCGATATTTAAGAAGTACGAGGTATGTTTGTTGACGTGGACTGTCCTTTTTTCCAGCAATTTTCACCTCGGAAATGTAAATTCATGCTCTCACGTTATTTACAGCAAACTGTAACTGGAGACTGTATGACTCAATACGCCAGAACTCCGATTCCGAGGTACCTCCTCCAGAGTGAACAAAAGATTGATCTGCCCGAAATCATCGACGGTAAAGCCAAACTAATAGACGTCACGAAAGAGCTAAACAACTCAAGGTGCCGTGACGACCGCCTTTACTACTTCGGTCTGGACGAGAAACCCTTCAACAGTAGCTCAGCACCGTCTCTGGCTGTAAGTTATTTAAATGACTATACTGATCCATATTCTTAAGCTTAACTCAATGTCCATCTAGTGACGTACGTTTTCTTCATTTACAGCATTCGTCCAACAGCAGAGCTATTGTGGCTAACATGTCACAAAACAACTACCTCCTGGGTTACGCGGAGTCAACAGAAAAGATTGTTGTCAGTCCTTTCTTCTACAACCAACAGAAGGGAATGATTGCGAGCACCGTGCGTGCGGTTCTGACTGAATACTTCCGCCTCCGCAAGGTAGTTCAAGCTCCTACCCCCGGATGCCCCACTGGAGGTCTCCTGTACAACCACGTTGACTCTTCTGTGGGCAGAGCTCATCTTACCGAGTCTGGCAGCGAAGAAGATCGCGAACAACAGTCAGACGAAGCACTAGAAAGTTCAGAAAGTGCCGCAGCTAGTTACGAGGCGCCGAAGAGATACCGGCGAGCAGTTAGTCCATACCAACAACATCTGCCAGAGCCTGGACTGAACAAGCCACCACACCACCCGTATGAGGCTCTTTTCGTGGCTGTAGGAGGTAAATCTGTACTCTATGACCGACAAGTAAATGCCCCTCGCGTAGCTATTTCATTGGCCAGAGATATTGGCGAAGCACTCTACGACCCACTCTTGATTGCACCAAAAGAAGCCTTATCAAAATTCCCGCTATTGATAAGCCTTCTCAGAGTATTCGACGAGATCAGTCTTAAACGCATTACTGAAAAAATATACAGTGAACAGTCTCCAGAAAACCCGAGCTCGGAGTATGCATGGTAGGTAACGTCCAACTCTGTACATGTAATTATTTTTTTCTAGTACGACAACTTTCAGACCTATATTTATTATTGTGGTGTGTTTCATTGTAGGAGAGCGTACTATATGGCTCTCGCACAAGCTGGTACTGGCCCTGCTTTCCTGACTCTCATCCAGATCATCAATGAAGACAAGATCAGTGGAAGAGCCGCCGCCGAAGCTTTTGCATACATCCCTAAAGCAGCTCGTACACCTAATCCGCGATACGTCAAGCATGTCTTCGTAAGTAACTCACTCCGATACTTCATATTTGCTTTCGTTAATGTGACGCTCATTCAGCAAATTTCACTAGCTCTTGAGTAGCTTCGTAGTTTTTAAGGCTCAAATGGCTCTGAGCACTATGGGACTCAACTGCTGTGGTCATCAGTCCCCTAGAACCTAGAACTACTTAAAACTAACTAACCTAAGGACATCACACACATCCATGCCCGAGGCAGGATTCGAACCTGCGACCGTAGCAGTCGCACGGTTCCGGACTGCGCGCCTAGAACCGCGAGACCACCGCGGCCGGCAGTTTTTAAGGGATAACAATGGCAATGACGAAAAGTGCTCAGTTAATGAGCCCATTGCTGTGCAAAGAAGCAAACTTGCAGAGAATATTAGCTAAATTACACTCAGGAAATACTTAAATAGTAAGATTTTGCGTATATGTTATAGATTATTAGAAACGATAGCAGAATTTATCTACTTCCGTCCTACTGCAGTTGCGGTCTCATTTTGTGGTACAGGCGTCAATGGCGGTGAAACAGGTCTTGACGGATACGCAAGGATTGTTTAGCAAAAACACAAAGCTCCTACTCTTTTCAAACTATCTCTCTCCAGGAACAGTACTGACCTTTCTCAGTCACTGTACTAACCTTTCTGTGCATTCGTAATCATAAGAAATACAAATTTAAATGAACAGCGAATACATTATCTGAAATTTTGATTGCAGAAATTTGCCATCGGAGATGCATCTGACAAGTACCCGCTGAACGTCACTGCAATACTGGCCGCCACTGAACTCATATATTTGGCCCAAGTGAGCAATGTATCCAATTCACGCTACCCGAAAGATAACTATGAAGACTTGCTGGGTGAATATCACTCCGAATACGTGAACCAGTTGGAAGAAAGGCTGAGGCGCGCTGTAGAAGACGCTTACAGCCCGAATATTCAACTGTACATCAGGGCCCTCGGCAACATTGGACATAAAGACATCGCGGAGGTCTTTAAACCTTACTTGGAAGGACGCAGACCCGTTTCTACCTTCCAGCGATTTATGATGGTCATGTCACTGGACAAACTTGCCGAAGCTAATCCAGAGATAGCGCAGAACATATTCCTGCAGCTCTTCCAGAACACTGCAGAAACGCACGAGATCAGATGTGCTTCGGCTCTGTTGTTGGTGGCGTCGAACCCACCGGCTAGCGTCCTGCAGGAACTGGCTCATTTCTCAAACCTCGACCGTAACACCCAGGTGAAAGCAGCAGTCAAGAGCATAATACAGTCAGCCGTCAGCCTACTTCGGCCTGAGGACTCTGAGTTGTAAGTATTCACTTTCAAGAGATCATTATACTAAATCATATTGTGCAAACTTCTGATAGTGTCATCCTTCGATCCGTAGTGCTGTGGCTGCCAAATCTGCCCTTAATTTGTTGACAACGGAAGAATATGGACTGGACAAGTCCTTTGGAGATATCAGCAGCGCCGTTGTTGAGGACTTCGACTTGGCATACAAGCAATTATCGGCATTTATCGGCAGCGTGGACAGTTACGTACACAGTGCGGCTTCAATGAAACTTCAGAAGTTCCACGGCCCGCTCATCAGTCACCGTTCAGAGGTAAACCAGCATTATTAATAACACAATCATACGGATACAGTGATGTTACACTTAGTTTCCGCACTTCATTGTCCAAGAAATGAATTACTTAGTTATTACTACGTATCGTACCGTACGTTGTGTCTGCTTTACTCGTATGAAACTGGTGACAGGTATTTTGATATGAAATTCATTTACACAACACAGGTAACCTCGATGGTCAGCAGCGTTCGGCAGCTGGTAAGAGTTTTACTAAATCAGACGAGCGAATCCGAACCTTCATCGGCCAGCGACCCTGCAAGAAAGCTAAACATACAGAGAAACGTCAGCGAACCTCTCGAGGGCAACATCCTTCTCGATATTTTTGCATCGAAATCATTTGTAGCGTTCGACAACATCACCATTGAGCTGCTTAAAGAATGTTAGTAGACTCTATTTCTTTTATCATTATTCAGAAATAAAAAATTCAGATCACACAAACTATTGCTCAAAAATGATATTTTATTTCACAGTTATCCAGGACGAGCTCCAAGACCTACGCGTTGGCAACAGCTACAACAAAACAATTCTGGCGAACTCACCATCGGCCAGCATAGGTCTTCCTTCAATACTGGGTTTGCCATGCAATATAAAATTCGACGCCCCTGTATTAGTTTCGATTCAGGTAAATGCGACGGCTGAGATTCACCCAGACATTGAGAAGCTCTTGTCGGAACCCCAACAGCGTCTCCAGTCCCTAAGTGTAAAGTCTGAAATCCAGGCCACGTAAGTGTATTTCATGATTTTAAAATATAAGTTGTAAAAAACACGTGTGTTGTTTATTAAAAATCTGTGAATGGTTGGGCTTTACAAGCATAGTACAATTCTAAGACAATGCGAATCCCATCACATTCGGGATTTGATGTAGTTGCCAAATCTCCAGAGGGAAAATGCATGCCCCATTCACAACTCGTGCTTTAAGCACACTTACATGGAAATATTAGAACTGCTTACTAATTTAGTTGCCTCTGCTCAGCTGCTTTACAGTTCTCGTAAAACACGAGTGTTCTGCTTTTCAGGTACGCTTCACAACTGAACTCCAAGATCAATATCATCTTCCCACTCGAGGGGAAAGTGTACGAGTCATCGCTCGTGCAGAATCTACAGGTTTACGTTCCGGTGAAGTTGCATATTTCCCACAATCTGCCGCAGAATCTTACGACGATTAAGGTCCAGCCACTAGACAAGAACCAAAAATACCCACTCGTCCGCGTGAGCCGCGTACCTACCACCGCTGTGTGGTCGCCGATGCCACTCATCAACGCCGGTGAAAACCGCCGCATCGTGCACGTGAGGCCAGCGGTGCAGGTAAGAAAACGTTATTTTGTATTACTGGTTGCGAGTAGTAAGTCGCTTACATTCATTACATTGATTTGTTTGCTCTTACGTTTACGCAGGCTCAACGCGTGTTTGGTAAGGACTCAACTGGCATGGCCTTCATCGTAGACTACAAGTCTGAAGCTGAATTCATTGACTGGAAGGCTGAAGGCGATCACTCAAAGAAATTCGACGTTTGGTCGTGTGTATACTTCCCATGGGCTTCGGATGAAATTTATTACTACAACCACACACTCTACTACGCACCAGAAGAATCGTCGGCCAAGGACGTTACGATACAAATTAGAGCTCGTAGGTGTTATTGGCCTTAAAGTTTTGTAAACAGTCTGGAATTAAAAGTAATACGTACATTAACCAAAGTGCTTGTGATTTCCAGTCAAGATGGAGTACACCGAATTCTTTCCGGGCCTGGAGAGCAGGAGTGACGAGCAGTCTTTGGAGTCAGACGATGAAGAGGAGCCACGAAGCTACAGGTCCATGCAGAGACGTCATCCAAAATTCCATCACAAGAGGGCAGCAGATTCTTCTGACAAGGACAATTATGAACAGCTTGTGAATCAAATGAAGAACAGGAAGCTTGCAAACGCCGATTTGTTTGTAAAACCGCTGGAACAGAGTCTGGAATCCTTTGAAAAGGGCATTTTAGAACGTGAGTAACAGCGCACATTTTAATATCAACTTCACTGGAACATTAGAATACATGAAGGTCGGATTCTGACTTAACTTTCATTTCAGGTGGAACATCTTACATCCTTGAAATGAGAGTGTTGTTCGAGCAGCCTCGTGGTGGGGATTACCGTTTGTCACTGGTGCATTCTCGTAACACTCTCAGAGCTGTTACATTATCAGACGCGGAATATTGGTCCAAACCAGCAAGAGGACGCATTTACCAGGTATATATAGACCATAGCAGTCTCCAGATCAAGAGCATGTTTGTAGTACGTACTCATATCCGTAAGTAATTGTGCTTTCAGGCGTCTGCTGAAGCGATTGGTTTATTCCCACTGTTGCCCGAAATGAACTTCGAAAAGGCGTACAGTTCCAACCCTAACTCAACTATATCCTTTTCGTATCTCTCAGAATATGAAGGTGCCAAGAAGTCGCATATCTTTGCAGAGGTAAGTTATTTTCTAGACGAAACAATTGTTGAAACAGATGTTAATATATGATTTATGAGAGAATAATTTCACAGTTATGATGTGTGATTTTTTTTTCAGTTCAAAGGAGAGCGCAGCGAAAGATTGAAGGTACAGATCGGCAAGAGTGGCATCGCCAAGAAATGTCGTGAACAAATGCGAGAAGGAAACAACATTTTGTACGCATGCCGAAACGCCACAGAGGAGTCAGGATTGCTCGACTACTTTTCCGTTAAGGGAAGCTTCGACGACTTGTCTCTGGGATTCATTAACAGCACTTACCAAGTATACTCATATGCCAGGCACCTATTGTACCCGTTCATTTCTGAAATACCGGATCTGAGAGCTGCCCACCAGGTGACGAGCGGCAGATTTGACGGGCATCTGTGGTTCTCCCCGAAATGGGATTCTTTCAACGCCTCCCTGAACGTACCAGCCCTGTCGACGAACTTCACTGACGTCAGAGGATGGCCAAAAGGCAAAGTCCAACTGTGGCTGCCGCATCCATCACGACACGTTGCTGAGAAGCTCTCCAGAGGATACCAACATCGTTACGTCACTCGTAAGTACCTCAAAGCGCCAGCATTTTCCTTACTCAGAATGCCTCCTTATTCACCATCGCGTTTGTCTGGAACATATGACTCACTATTGTGCTAAATTTTCCTATTGCAGCTGCATGTTCCTTGGACAAGCGCAACATGACAACATTCGACAACCTGACTATACCGCTCGAGTTGCCCGAATGCTGGACTCTGATTCTATCACTTGTACCGAAACCAGTCTATGACGAAGAATTAAGCTACGTAAACGTCAGTGTTTTCGCAATGCAGGAACAGTCAGGCGCAAGGGTAATTACCATTTGCTATAAAAATAGCTCTTTTAACTGTCATATAGCAGTATAAGTGAACTTCATTCGTCATGTTTTGTGCTCATTTTTATTCTTGAACAGTTTCTTATGTTTTCAGTCACAGAATCCATTGTTGCTAGAGAATGATAAGCAACATGATTTGAAACAGCTGCCAAGATCTGTTTTGTAATTAAATGCCACGATCTATGCGTTGTGTGTTTCAGAAATTCAAGATACAAATCGGAAAACACTATATTCAGCAAGATTCAACGAAGTACATTGTAGTAGACCGCATGAAGCATAACCTACGTTCTGATGAAACAACGCACGTGGATGTGGATGGAGCAGTGTTCGCAGTGGGTGCGCTCCTACCCAGTGGCAGCAGCTGGCTGTCCGTGCCGCTGTACGGCCTAAGTCTGCACTACGATGGAGAACGAGCCCTGTTGCTGGTCAACGAGACCTACAAGGACTCTGCCAGAGGCCTTTGCGGTACCTACGATGGCGAAACGGTGACCGACTTGACCATCCCCGAGAACTGTATCGTGAAGGACCCTCGCTATTTCGTCGCACGCTACGTCATTCCGGAGACCTGCCAAATCGACAGTGTCAAGCGCTTGCAGTCACAGGCGAATAACATTCCCTGCTACAAGTACGAAATCTTTCCGGCTGACAACATCGTCATCACGAAATATCCCAGCCCTTCCAGAGCTGCTGCACGTAGCGTGGACAGTGACGAATCATCCGCTAGCGACGAAGAATCTGCTTCTCGTGAATCACGCAGCTACAAGTCTCCGGGCAACCACCGTCCGGTGAAGGTCGTCAAGGCACTGGAGCACGCAGGCAAGCTGGCGTTCAGCATTCAGAAGGTTACACAGTGCTTGCCGCCTCTAGTGGCTGACAAGGTGGAGTTCAGGAAAATCCCATACCACTTCATCAACAAAACCTCTGCTGGCCTCCACTGGTTCCAACAAGTGAAGAAGTCGCCACAGAACTTCGATTTCAGCCGGAAGTCGAAGAATGCCGAAATACGCACCGAAATCCACTTGTCATGCAGACAACCATGAAATACTGACAAAATGTAAAGAACTTCTAAGTGTGCAAAGATGTTCACATGGTTAGAAAGATGAAATAAATCTTTTCTCTCAATCTGCATATTTTTTTTTTCACTGTAGAATTGGATTTCAATAATCTCCATACCTGATCCCTGCCTTAAATAACAAACTAAACACACAAATTAGAACATTAACATTTTCATAATAATGGACGGAAAGATCACGTTTCTCGTCTACGAATGCACCCCAACGCAACTGCAAAATGACTTATAACGTATTTATTCTAGACAAGTGCTCAGAAAATTTCTTTATTGTATGTGAGTTGATTTGAGTGATAGCTCTGGACTCTAAGGTGTATCAAGCTGAGCGCTAGCAATTATGCTTACGCCGTACAAACACACGTTGCAGTCCAACTTAGAATTTCCCAATTTGACACATAGTTTTAACTTGTCAAACATAGTCAACACAGCATCTGTTCCATACCCCATAAAATAATTCATTCTCACCAAACAAGTAAATGTTTTTCGGAGTAAGCTTTCAGACTTAAATGTAGGAGACTGATTTGAAAATTGAGTCAGCTTAACAATTTAGTAACGAAATAACCTACATCTACATCTATCGGGATACTCGGCAAATCACATTTTAGTGAACCACCTTCACAATTCTCTATTATTCCAATCTCGTATAGCGCGTGGAAAAAACCTATATCTTTCCGTGCGAGTTCTGATTTCCTTTATTTTATTATGGCGATCGTTTCTCCCAACGTAGGTCGGCGTCAGCAAAATATTTCCGCATTCGGAGGAGAAAGTTGATGATTGAAATTTCGTGAGAACACTCCGCCGCAACGAAAAACGTCTTTGTTTTATTGATGTCCACCCCAAATCCTGTATCATTTCAATGACACTCTCTCCCCTATTTCGTGATAACGCAAACCGTGCTGCCCTTCTTTGAACTTTTTCGATGTACTCCGTCAATCCTATCTGGTAAGGATCCCACACCGCGCAGCAGTATTCTAAAAGAGGACGGTCAAGTGTAGTGTAGACAGTCTCTTTAGTCGACCTGTTACATTTTCTAAGTGTTTTGGCAATAAAACGCAGTCTTTTGTTTGCTTTTCCCACAACATCATGTATGTGATCGTTCCGACTCACGTTATTCGTAATTGTAATTCCTTGGTATTTAGTTGAATTTACTGCCTTTGTATTTGACCAATTTATCGTACAAGCCAAGTTTAACGGATTCCTTTTAGCACTCATGTGAATGACCTTACACTTTTCGTTATTGAGGGTCAATTACCAATTGTCGCATCATACAGATATCTTTTCTAAATAGTTTTGCACTTTTTTTTTATCTTCTGAAGACTTTAATAATCGATAAACGACAGCGTCGTCTGCAAACAACCTAAGACGGCTGCTCAGATTGTCTCCCAAATCGTGTATATAGATATGGAACAGCGAAGGGCATATAACACTACCTGTGTCGAATAATAAACGAATTTTGTGAAGTATAAGGCGAAGCTAAACACTCCAAAGAGTAAACGCTGCGAACAACGACGCAACACAAAATATTGTCTCGACAATGTCAGTGATTAATACCTTTTCTTCCATCTTCGATTAGTACTACAAACATCACAGAAATCAAATTAAATTAGTTATTTATGATTCACTAGTGACAGAGTCTTACATGATTCCACACTGCTGTTAAAAACCGGTAAACCGGTAACCATAAATTAAGGGAAACTAATAACAACATTTTATTTTGTGTTCTGCTCGTTAGGTAAATCTTTACATAATATTGGCTCTCCATCTTTCTCTGTCTAATGCCATTCTCTTTGCCATTACATAACACTTTTATCCATGACATATATCTTATCCTCCCTCGTTTTCTTTTTCTTTTCGCTGTCTCTTCTAATATAACTGTTAAAACGTTTTTTCTTTATTTTTAACATCTGCGTTACCTGCTTTTTTTCCAAACCTTCTGAAATCTTTCTGCCCAGCTTGTCTTCTGTATTCTACTCCATATCGATATCTCAAAGGCTTCCAAACTCTTTTCATTTTCTTTCGTTAACGTCCACGTTTGTGTGCCATACAACACCACGATCATCATAAAACATTTAGCAGTCTTTTTTTCAGTTGTCTGTTCAGTTCTCCATGCTTAAAAGAAAACTTGAGTGTCATATCAAACAGGTTATAGTTGGCAAAGACTCCAAGCTTCCATACGTTGGTGAAAATATATGTTGAAGTTGGTGGTAGGCATAAAACCTCCGAAATCGTGCTGAATGCCTTCTCAGAAAATTATTTTGAACAACTAGTTCAAGAGCCAGTCGACGTGTAAATGGTTGGACGACATATTTGACCTCATAGCAACAAATAATCCGGACCAAATAGGGAGCATCATGACATACAGGTATTGGTGACCACAAAGTTGTTGTAGCTTAATACCCAAACATCCAAACCCACCAAAAATTAACGCAAAATACATCTGTTTTAAAAAAAAGCAGAAAGATTCGCTCGACACCTTCTTCCAATATGACTTTGTAAGTAGACAAGATGTGGTTTAAACTGAGAGAATTACTATCGACAGCAGTTGAGAGATATGCACCAAAAAAATTAACAAGAAATGGTGCTGATTCCCCGTGGTACACAAAACAGGTCAGAACACTATTGAAGGAGCAACGCAAAAAGCGTGCCAAATTTAAGAGAATGCACAATCGCCAAGATTGGTGAAGTTTTACGGAAGCTCGAAATTTAGCGCAAACTTCAGTGCTAGTTGCTTTTAATAGTTCCACAATGAAACTCCGTCTCGAAATCTGGCAGAAAACCCAAAGAGTTTCTGCTCATATGTAAAGTACATCAGTGGCTAGACACAATCAATATCTTCACTGCGCGAAACAATGACAATGTTACCGATGACAGTGCTGCTAAAGCAGAGTTACTATTCACAGCCTTCCGAAATCTCTTCACGGAAGAAGATGAAGTAAATATTCCAGAATTCGAATCAAGAACAGCTACAACATAAGTAGTGACAAGTTTTCAAAGTTGTAGGATTAACAACTTGCTTTAGGAATCCAAAAAATTTTAGAATATTGCTCGAGTGTGTGGTACCCGTACTATAGAGAACTAACTCTGTTGAACAGTAAGAAATCCTTCAGAGTGGCAAAATAATTTGCATAATATAAATGTAGATCAGGCATCGCCAAACTTTTTGTCTCATCGACACTTCATATGTCTTCTTATCGACCCACAGATTAAGTATTAACAAAAACACGTAAATCATTTTTTGCACTTCTGATGCTGAATTCATAGTTTCCATATCTTATAAAATTTTCCCAATAACATTAACAGAAAAAGGAGATGTTACCCACTGTTATTGTTGTTGTTGTTGTGGTCTTCAGTCCTGCGACTGGTTTGATGCAGCTCTCCATGCTAATCTATCCTGTGCAAGCTTCTTCATCTCCCAGTACCTACTGCAACCTACATCCTTCTGAATCTGCTTAGTGTATTCATCTCTTGATCTCCCTCTTCGATTTTTACCCTCCACGCTGCCCTCCAACACTAAATTTGTGATCCCTTGATGGCTCAGAACATGTCCTACCAACCTATCCCTTCTTCTAGTTAAGTTGTGCCACAAACTTCTCTTCTCCCCAATCCTATTCAATACCTCATCATTAGTTATATGATCTACCCATCTAATCTTCAGTATTCTTCTGTAGCACCACATTTCGAAAGCTTCTATTCTCTTCTTGTCCAAACTAGTTATCGTCCATGTTTCACTTCCATACATGGCTACGCTCCATACAAATACTTTCAGAAACGACTTCCTGACACTTAAATCAATACTCGATGTTAACAAATTTCTCTTCTTCAGAAACTCTTTCCTTGCCATTGCCAGTCTACATTTTATATCCTCTCTACTTCGACCATCATCAGTTATTTTGCTCCCCAAATAGCAAAACTCCTTTACTACTTTAAGTGTCTCATTTCCTAACCTAATTCCCCCAGCATCACCCGACTTAATTCGACTACATTCCATTATCCTCGTTTTGCTTTTGTTGATGTTCATCTTATACCCTCCTTTCATGACACTGTCCATTCCGTTCAAATGCTCTTCCAAGTCCTTTGCAGTCTCTGACAGAATTACAATGTCATCGGCGAACCTCAAAGTTTTTATTTCTTCTCCATGGATTTTAATACCTACTCCGAAATTTCTTTTGTTTCCTTCACTGCTTGCTCAATATGCAGATTCAATAACATCGGGGATAGGCTAAAACCCTGTCTCACTCCCTTCTCAACCACTGCTTCCCTTTCATACCCCTCGACTCTTATAACCGCCATCTGGTTTCTGTACAAATTGTAAATAGCCTTTCGTTCCCTGTGTTTTACCCCTGCCACCTTCAGAATTTGAAAGAGAGTATTCCAGTCAACATTGTCAAAAGCTTTCTCTAAGTCTACAAATGCAAGAAACGTAGGCTTGCCTTTCCTTAATCTAGCTTCTAAGTTAAGTCGTAGGATCAGTATTGTCTCACGTGTTCCAACATTTCTACGGAATCCAACCGGATCTTCCCCGTTGTCAGCTTCTACCAGTTTTTCCATTCGTCTGTAGAGAATACGCATTAGTATTCTGCATCCGTGACTTATTAAACTGATTGCTCGGTAATTTTCACATCTGTCAGCACCTGCTTTCTTTGGGATCGGAATTATTATATTCTTCTTGAAGTCTGAGGGCATTTCGCCTGTCTCATACATCTTGCTCACCAGATGGTAGAGTTTTGTCAGGACTGGCTCTCCCACAGCTGTCAGTAGTTCGAATGGAATGTTGTCTACTCCCGGGGCTTTGTTTCGACTCAGGTCTTTCAGTGCTCTGTCAAACTTCTCACGCGGTATCGTATCTCCCATGTCATCTTCATCTACATCCTCTTCCATTTCCATAATATTGTCCTCAAGTACATCGCCCTAGTATAGACCCTCTATATACTCTTTCCACCTTTCTGCTTTCCCTTCTTTGCTTAGAACTGGGTTTCCATCTGAGCTCTTGATATTCATACAAGTGGCTCTCTTTTCTCCAAAGGTCTCTTTAATTTTCCTGTAGGCAGTATCTATCTTACCCCTAGTGAGATAACCCTCTACATCCTTACATTTGTCCTCTAGCCATCCCTACTTAGCCATTTTGCACTTCCTGTCGATCTTGTTTTTGAGACGTTTGTATTCCTTTTTGCCTGCTTCATTTACTGCATTTTTATATTTTCTCCTTTCATCAATTAAATTCAGTATTTCTTCTGTTACCCAAGGATTTCTACTAGCCCTCGTCTTTTTACCTACTAGGTCCTCTGCTGCCTTCACTACTTCATCTCTCAAAGCTACCTATTCTTCTTCTACTATATTTCTTTCCCCCATTCCTGTCAATTGTTCCTTTATGGTCTCTCTGAATCTTTGTACAACCTCTGGTTTAATCAGTTTATCCAGGTCCCATCTCCTTAAATTCGCACCTTTTTGCAGTTTCTTCAGTTTTAATCTACAGTTCATAACAAATAGATTGTGGTCAGAGTCCACATCTGCCCCTGGAAATGTCTTACAATTTAAAACCTGGTTCCTAAATCTCTGTCTTACCATTATGTAATCTATCTGAAACCTGTCAGTATCTGTTATTATAACCTTAAAAATAGCAATATGGATTGGTGGGCAATTGTCCATAACTCTGAAACTGTACGTTTCATAATATGTGAAATACACAATTATATTTGAATGTATCATATAAATTATATTGGATAAAAATCTGTTACTGTCATTTTTCAACTACAACTGAATACCTTAAAAGTATGTTAACATTCGTTTTTATTAAAATAGTTGATATTAGTGGGATGGGTGTATCTGAAGAGAAGCAGAAAGATTATTGACGTTCGGCTTAAAATCGGTAATATTTAGTCACAAATCACCACCGAACCAATATGTTCCTCTGTTTTTTCAAAACTGCGTTCACGTGGCTAAAACCAGCGTCAACCATGTTTGAAGTTGGGAATGCAAGTAAGGAAGTTTCGTCTTCTGCTCTGAGCTTGGTATACTTATTTGGAATATTGATATTGTTCCAAAATACAATGAGCTTTTTATTTTTATACAACGCTTTAGCTTCTAGATCTACACATACACTGATGAGGCAAAACATTGTGAGCACTGCCAACCACGAGGTTGTATGCTGCCTGGTGGCGTTGAGGGCACGTGACATGGTAAGAGAAGTATATGAGCGGAGCAGAGACAAATGGGGAATCATTCTAGCAACGATAAGTAGAACAAATGCGGAAATTGCCGACTTAAGCGACTTTCACAAAAGCCAGATTGTTGTGGCCCAGTGCCTGGGATCGGGCATCTCGGGAACTGTGAAACTGGTCGGCTGTTCGCCTGCTACTGTCGTGAGAATCTATGGAAAGTGGTGAAGAATGCTAAAACCACGAGTAGGTGACAAGAAGTTGGACGTCCATCACAGATTCTAGGGATCTGAGGCTTACCCAGTCTCTAAAGCAGAATAGGCGGTGAACTGTGGAAGATCTGACGACAGAGTACAGTGCTGGCGCAGGCATAAGTGTTTTGGAGCACACCGTTCAGCGCACCGTCTTGAACATGGTGTTCCGCAGCAGAGGGGCCCCTACGTGTTCCCATATGGACCCAACAACATCGTCGATTATGATTACAATGGGCACAGGATAATCGAGACTGGACCGTGGATCAGTCGAATCGTGGTGCCTGGTCGGATGAATCTTGTTTATTGTTAAACTAGGTCGATGGCCGTGTACACATACGCTGTCATCCAGGCGAATGGCTGCTCGAAACATACAGCACGCCACGGACGCACGCCGGCGAGAGCAGTATTGTGTTATGGAGATATTCACCTGGGCTTCCGTGGGACCTTCGGTAGTAATCGAAGGCACAGCTGTCGCATACGTCAATATTATTAGGGACCACCTGTAACCCCCTTATGCTTCATGTCTTCCCCAACAGCGAAGGCATCTTCCAGAAGCGCAAATGTTCGTGTCACAAGGCAAGAGTAGTGCTGCAGCGGTTTGAAGGGCATGACAGTGAGCTCACATTGATGTCTTGGCCATCAAATTCGGCTTATCTGTGTTCCATGAAACCCAACTGGGTCGCTATCGGGCGCCAGCTCCGTGCCCGCAAACCAACCGCCCGTAAATTACGGGAAGTGTGTGACCTGTGCGTAGGCATCTGGTGCCACAAACCTCTGGAAACCTATCAAGTACTTGTCCAATCCATGGCACGCAGAAACACTGCTGAATTTCGTTCCAGAGGTGAACCAACATGCTTGTAAGTAGGTGGTCATAATGGTCTGGTTCATCAGTGCATTTAAATCAGTTCATCTTCGAAGCCGGTTCACTATCATCAATATGTATTTTTACATTAAATGGAGTAACAAAACATTCGGGAACATGCAATTGTCAAAGTCTTCAAAAGGTGCTTTAAAGTCTTCTCTTAATTTATCAAGACATTTAATATAAAGCTCCAAATCACGGTCGGAAATCTTTTCATTTTCTTTCCCGCCTCTCAAGTTTGAAAAATATTTAAAATCAGATCGTGCCAGTGAAGATTTAAATAGCTCCATTTTTCCTTTGAAGGCCATTATGACTGTTCGAGCCGGAACAACTGCAACGTTTTAACTCGTCACGTAGTGATGGACCCACATTCCTAAGAAGCTCTTCGGTTGAGTCGTACAAGTCAACACGAGTCTGCAAACCACCAGCTCTTGACAACCACCTTACATTGGTGTGCAAGAGTATCATAACTCCGCAAACATTGGGAACTAGGAGGGTGAGCTTTAACTTTATTTATTGACCTGACGCACACTTCTAGAGTATCATAAAGTTTACCACTCAGTTTTTTGGTTGCAAGATGCTGCCTTTCCTAGTGGACTTGCGTTTTCGAAGGCTTCGTAGCATCATTGCTGGAAGTTTTTAAACATAATAAGCACATAGGATTAGTTTCATTAGCAAACGATGACACAAAACCTTATTTCAAATACTCCTGTGAATATTGTCTGCAATTCTTCTTACAAGGGAACCTCCCCATCGCACCCCCCTCAGATTTAGTTATATGTTGGTACAGTGGATAGGCCTTGAAAAACTGAACACAGATCAATCGAGAAAACAGGAAGAAGTTGTGTGGAACTATGAAAAAATAAGCAAAATATACAAACTGAGTAGTCCATGCGCATCATAGGCAACATAAAGGACTACCTGAGCCAACGAGCGCCGTGGTCCGGTGGTTAGCGTGAGCAGCTGCGGAGCGAGAGGTTCATGGTTCAAATCTTCCCTCGAGTGAAAAGTTTATTTTCTTCATTTTCGCAAAGTTATGATCTGTCCGTTCGTTCATAGACGTCTCTGTTCACTGTAATAAGTTTAGTGTCTGTGTTTTGCGATGGGAACCTTGTTATGGAAGTCGCGAGCTATATTTACTGGATTCATATTGCCCACGGAATACATCTCACGTATTTAATGCACTCTCGTCCAAACTGCCAGCCAGCCAGCCAGGGAGCCACGTTAGCAGGAATTCTCTCTCTTCCGTGCGCTGTAGTCGACTGACGTCGTTCGTTTCGATGTTTGTTTAGGTGTAGCGTCCCTATTCTACAGCGCAGTTACCTCGCATCGGACGGACGGACGGACAGGTCTGAAAATAAAAAACTAAAATTTTCACTCGAGGGAAGAGTTGAACCAAAAACCTCTCGTTCCGCAGCTGCTCACGCTAACCACGGGACCACGGCGCTCCCTAGCTCACCTTATCCTTGATATTGCCTATGTTGCGCATGGACTACTTAGTTTTGTATATTTTGCTTATTTTTTCATAGTTCCACACAACTTCTTCCTGTTTTCTCGATTGATCTGTGTTCAGTTTTTCAAGGCCTATCCACTGTGCCAACTTATAACTAAATCTGAGGGGGGTGCGATGGGGAGGTTCCCTTGTTAGAATTGGTAGCCGACAAACAAAAAAATTATAAAAAATAAATAAAAAAATACAAAAAATAAAAAAGTTTTTATATTAACTTAAGTATGTTGTTAAATTAACTTAATTATGTCATGTATTGGAAAATTTGACTCGTTCCACATCATTATGAAATATCGTATTCATGATCCATGGAACTAGTATTAATCTAATCTAATCTAATCTAATCGACATTGTGGGTGCTGAAATCAGATTTTTAATATGAAAAACACACTACATCTGCAACACAACAAAACAGCAGCAGTGAGAGATACAACATACTCTCCAACGGGATATAAAGAACTGCGTGTTCTCCCTTAGACAGCAGTGTTGCCACATTTTGCTAACAACACATATTTAGAATGGGAAGGAATTATAATTAAATTTGATCTATTCAGTACCATTGCATGGGAAAAAGATAATTAAGAAGGATCTACATTTAATGATTTTCGATTTATTACGAAGTTTTCATTGGAATGTTCTATTTTTTTTCCTAGACATTCTAGACAAGATCCTCTCTGTTATTAATCGACCCTCTTTCGAGCGTCCGCAGCTCATGGTCTCGCGGTCGCGTTCTCGCTTCCCGAGCACGGTGTCCCGGGTTCGATTCCCGGCGGGGTCAGGGATTTTCACTTGCCTCGAGATGACTGGGTGCTTGTGTTGTCCTCATCGTTTCATCATCATTCATGAAAGTGGCGAGATTGGGCTGAGCAAAGGTTGGGAATTTGTATGGGCGCTGATAACCGCGCAGTTGAGCGCCCCACAAAACCAAACGTCATCATCATCATCCTCTTTCGAGCCTCATGTATTAATCGATTCCCAGAGAACTGTTATCGACACCTAGGGGTCGATATGACTACTCTGGGGGCCTCCGACGTAGATGCGCATTGAAAGAACACAGTAAGAAATCCCTAGATAGACTTCAATGAGTATAATTTATATACATCTATACACTCAACGAAATATACCACATTTCATGAATAATACCGGTTCACCGATCATCGGCCATAAAGTACAGGGTTTTTCATAAGTACGTCATCGTCCTCTCCGTATTGTCGTTGTCGAAATAGTTGGCGCCTGCAGATAGGCGATGCAATTAACAGATTCTCAAAGAGGACTGTTCTGACATCTCTCCAAGAATTCATATCATCGACTTCGATGACGATTTGACGTTTTTCATATCACAAAGAGTGCCCATAGTGAGCACCTGTAATATGAGTTAATAACTTGGAGAAATGCTCTCTGGACTAACATGTGTCTGTTTTCTGTATGTTTTGTGGTTTCCGCAGTTTCCTCACCTGAAATCCCAGAGCTACTTACGCATAGCCCTATATTAGTAGCAGCCTGACGGCTTGTAAGGAAAGGAAACATATTTAAGGTCTCCTTTCATCCCTAACTCCGGTTTGCTGCAGACTCCTTGAACATGCTGTCAGTTCGAACATAATAAACTTTCTTGAGCTGGAGAAGCTTATGTCCAGGAATCAGTATGGTTTTAGAAAAAATCGCTAGTGCGAAACTCAGCTTGCCCTTTTGTCACATGATATTCTGCGAACTATCGATGTAGGCCAACAGGCAGATCCCATATTTCTAGATTTTCGGATGGCGTTTGACACGGTGCCCCATCGCAGGTTATCAACGACGGTACGACCATGCGAAATAAGTTCACAGATATGTAAGTGGCTCGATGACTCCTTAAGTAATACAACCCAGTATGTTGTCCTCGACGCTGAGTGTTCACCAGAGACAAGGGTAACATCAGGAGTGCCCCAGGGAAGTGTGATAGGAGCGCTGTTGTTCTTCATATACATAAACGATTTGGTGGGCAGGGTGGGTAGCAATTTGCGGTTGTTTGCTGATGATGCCGTGGTGTACGGTAAGGTGTCGAAGTTGCGTGACTGTAGGAAGATAAAAGACGACTTAGACAAAATTTCTAGTTGGTCTGATGAATGGCAGCTAGCTCTAAATGTGGAAAAATGTAAGTTAATGAAGATGAGTAGGAAGAACAAACCTGTAATGTCCCGAAAAAGTATTACTAGTGTCCTGCTTGACACAATCAAGTCGTTTCAATATCTGGGCGTAACTTTACAAAGCGATAAGAAATGAAACGATTATGTGAGAACTGTGTAAGAGAAGTCTAAAGGTCGATTTCGGTTTATTGGGAGAATTTTGCGAAAGAGTGGTTCACCTGTAAAGGAGACCGCATATAGGACGCTGTTACGACCAGTTCTTGAGCACTGCTCAAGTGTTTGGGATCCGGCCAACAGAGACACCGCATGGGAATCCCTAGCCTGGCTGATAAATACCTGCTGTAAGGTATAAGTGCAGGACAGCACTCCACTACATATTGCTACACGCGTGAAAGATCTCTTGCGCACACGGTTTGGTGAGGATCGCGTGCTCAGGAGGCACGTCCGTCATGCTTGTCCTGCCTATGTCGACCATACAGGAGTCTGTCGGATGGTCGAAGGACGGTATTTTTGTAGGATTCTCCCATGCGAACGATTTCTTGAACGTGAAATATACAACTTCGTGTTTCATTTTGCTACCTTCAACTGCGGCATCAGACTGGTCAACAAGGGACCGAATGGAAGCCTTGGACACGATTAGCGATTTTACATAGGGCCAGAATTTTCTCACGTTCTCTGCCATCTCTTTTGCGAAGATGTGACTGTGGTAGCTCTTGTATGCTTCGCGCATAGATCTTTTCACAGACGTACGATCTGTACTAACCTTTGCTTGTCGTCGTTTGTGTGTTCTCTTTGGAGCTGAGAGTGCAGCAGCCGCTGCTTCCTCAGCACCTTCCGAATTTCGTTGTTAAATCATGGTGGATCTTTTCCATCCTTTGTCCACCTACTAGGCACATAGCTCTCTAGATGACGATTTACAATCTGCTTAAACTTTGCCCATAATTCCTCTACTTTCATCTTCCTGGAACTAAGTGATGTCAAATCACTGTCTAAGTGAGATGCTAACAACTGCTTATCTGTTCTATCTAGCAGAACCACTCTCCTATCCTTCTTGGCTGATTTATTGGCTTTCGTAATGATAGTTGATATAATGACATCATGATCGCTAATACCCGTTTCTATACTAACATTTTCGGTAAGGCCCGGCGTATTTGTAGCTAAAAGGTGTAAGATATTTCTTTCCATTGCGTGTGTGCTACCAAGCTAGCTGTTCAAGACAGTTTTCATAAAATGTGTTCAAAAGCATTTCCCATGACTGTCTGTCTGTACCCCCGGAAATGCATCCGTAGACATCCCAGTCTATAGTCCGTAGGTTTAAGTCGCCTCCAATTAGTATTGCATGATTTGGGTACTTGCGCGTTGCTGACAGTAGTCTTTGTTTGAATGACTCTAGAACTGTCATAGTGGAATCGGGTGGCCGGTAAAAACATCCAACATCTAACTTGTTCTCACCTACACGTGTTATACGTGACCAGATAACTTCACTGTCACACTCACTTCTACCTCAATAGAGATAATATTTCGTTGAGTTGCAGTTAACACTCCCCGTCCTATGGCCTCTAATCTGTCTTTCCGATGTACGTTAAACGACTTGATAAATATCTCAGAGCTTTTCACTTCAGGTTTCGGCCACCTCTCGATTCCAAGAATAATTTGAGGACAGTAAATTCGGGAACTTGATAACGAGCACTTCGATAGTACTAATATGCTGTAAAGTGCTGTTCATAGCATTGTACTTCGACTGCAGGTATTGTTGATAAATGACAGCCGACATGTTGAGCATTTGTTATAAAGAACATCGCCTTTGCTAAAAAATCAGTTGTTATGCTAATTATTGCTTTTGTATCATATGAAACGCCATCTGTTGTCATTTTATGTCATTTTCTTTTCTTTCAATAAAGCCCCATCTAATTTCAAGCATGTGTTTCAATTTTTACCTCTCTGTCTACATTATTTCGTGAAGTATCGAACGAAGAGCATGTGTTGGACGCGATGGGAAGACCTATACTTCCGTACTAGCCTCCAGCCAGAAATTTTCATTAACTGCTCGTGCGTGCGGTTCAGGAATGGTGCGAAATTTTTCAAGATGAAATTCGGAAGTTGCTTGCTTGCACGCCACAAATACACGTCAAACCGCATTAATACGACCACCGACTATATTCGATATCAACGTGAAATAACGACTCACAGACGGCAGGTGGCAGCACTAGCAGTGGAGGATATATGAAGAGTTTCGGGAGGACGCGGGAAACAGTGCAGTCATTGTCGTAATGCGGAAACAGAGCAGTTTATCGGATGTTAAACAGGGTCTGTTCATTGGCATGCGAGACAAGGGTGGAAGCATTTCCGAAACGGCTAAGTTTGTAAATTGTTCGCGTGCAACCGTGGTTAAAGTATACCATGCATGACAAAATCGTGTTATTCAAATGAACCAACTGTGGTGCATCACGGGATATAGATGACGAGGATGAACAACGATTGTGGAGATGTGTACGGGAGAATAGACGTGCAATTGTTGAGCAACTGACCGCCCACGTGAACCAAGGGGCTACCAACGGCGTATCCTCAACGTGCTTTCAGTGAACGTTGCTGTGCATGGGCCTCCGCAGCAAGCGTCTGCTTCACGAGCCCATGATGACAGCCGTTAGGGGCCACGAAAGCTGGAATTTGCACGCAAGTACCGGTACTGGACGTCCACTGAGTTGGCGACAGCTGGCCTTCTCAGGCGAATCACGTTTTCTGCTGCATGGGGGAGGTGGCCTTTGGCTCGAAAGCAAAGTGTCCAGGGCGGAGCAGGGAGCGTTACGGTCTGGGGATCGTTTCCGTGACATTCCCTGAGTGATCTCTTCATTCTGGGAGGTACTATGAATCAAGACATGTATGAATCTATCCTTGGGGACCATTCCATCATAAATGTAGTTTCTTTTTCCTCGGCCAGATGGCATCCACCAGCAGGAGAATGCAACGTGTCGCACCGCTCACAATGTATGTGCGTGGTTTGAAGAGCACTAGGGTAAGTTTACCTTACTCCTCTGTTCACCAAAGTTTTCGGATTTAGACCCAATCGAGAATCTGTGGGACCATGTCGATCGAGCTGTTAGCGCCGTGAATCCTCAACCGAGAGATCTAGCGCAGCTGGCATCGGCAGTGGAGTCGGCATGGCTCTACATCCCTGCCGGTACCTTCCAGGAACTTACTCTCTTCCCGCACGTCTCACAGCGGTCCGCCCTGCAAAAGGTGTTTATTCAGGTTTTCAACAGGTGGTCGCATTAATTTTACTGGACAGTGTAATAAAAGAGTGTATTCGTGCCTGTGATGGTCACTCGTCATACTGATATCGACAATGGACATCAGTTCGAATGGAATGAAATTTTGATATGTTAATGCCAGTTATGTGAACATCTCCCATCTCCACAGAGTTTGATAAATATATTGGAGTGGTACTCCGTGGTGTAGCATTTTCTATTGCTGTCAGTGTAGTTTTTATGGTGAAAGTATTTTGTGTTCAGAGCGTGATAATCCCTCATTTACACATGTTACACCTGGCTTTGCGACAGTTCTACTGGAACGACACTTCCTGCCTGAGGGACATTTATTCGGTTTTCAGTAAGAAATTTACGTCCTAATGGAAGATAGCGTACTTTTTGCAACACTCCTTCTGGTAAGATGACAGCTAATGCACTCTACAATTAAGCAGTACATCAAAGGCATTCGAGAATACAATTTCAAAAATGACTTTTCACGGTGGAGGTATTTTAGTTATGGTTTTCTGTTTACAGTAACAGTCAATTAACTGCTGAATACCAGAAACAATTAACTGATTTCTTCCTCACCAACAATACCCGTGTCTTTGCTGCTAAGTGAAAAAGAGAAAACACTCTTTTTACCAGGTTATTTATGCCAACAGTTGGTTCCTGTATTTAATTTGAATTAAAGGAAAGTGCTAAAAATATCTTCTCACGATCCATTTCTAATTATTTAACCGTTTTCGCTAAGAAATCAGTTAGAACCGAACGTAGAAGAAATTACCTGACTCAATATGAACGAGATTAGTCTACTAAACAAAAATAGTAAGTTTTATATCAGCGCTCCACAGAGTGAAAATTTCATTAAGTAAGTTTACGGTTTAACGTTCCGTCGACGACGACGTCATTAGCAATTGAGGAAAATCTCTGATTTTGTGAAGGATGTGAAAAAATCGGCTGTATCAAGCGACTCAGGGCAACCACGGAAAACCTGTCTGGATGGGATTCGAACCGCGGCTCTTCAGAAGATGAGTGCAGTGTGCTAACCACTGTGTCAGCTACATCTGCATCTGTACGCTTCGAGACATCTTCGGTGTGTGGCGAGGGAACTTCTGATACCACTATGATTTCTCCCCTGCTCTGTTTCTTTCGTGATAGGTGTTTAGGAAGAACAGCTGTCTATGAACTTTGGTATTAATTATAATTTCTCTGATTTTCTCGTCTTGGACTTTTGCGAGATGTGCATAGAAGGAAATAATATGTTTCTCGATTCTACCGGGATGTGTGATCTCCAAATTTAAACAGTAAACGTTTCCGTCATGCGCAACGCTTCTCTTGCAGCGTCTGCAACCGGAGTTTATTTAGCTTCTCTGTGACGCTCACGTGCTTACTAAACTATCTGGTGATAAAATGTGCCTCTTGGATGGTAAACGATACATGTAAGGCAAATTATAAACTCTTGTATGAGAATGTGTATATCTGCTAAAGATTTGCGCAAAACGGCACACTTCACAGTCTTCATTCCCCAGATAAAAACGAAGGTGCCAACTCGAGTAGGATTAATCGTAGGTTCACATGAGGTCAGTAACAGACGAACAAAAATTGTGGATAAATTTACTTTGCTTAAAGATAAGCGTAGAAGAAAAATAAATTCTATGGCTTTCTTCTGAAACCCTTTCATTTGTCGAGTTAGCTAAGTTTAGTTTTCTTACTCAGATACTTAACCGAGAGTGATGTTAAGCAAGACTGCTTTATCGGGTCATTTGCATCTGTGTAAGCAGCTGGAGCGAGAGCCACAAAGTGCTGCCGTTCTAGCTTATCGTTGCTGCAGATAGAGCAGCACGAAACTAGTAGCAGCTCTCACGTCGAAGGACGTATAATGGCACTGTTTACATGACAGTCCACACCATTATGCTTATTTTTCTACAAACTGTAAACGATCATTCATTATACTACGCAGTATTTACGAATTTTACGTGCTTCCTTTCCAAAGGAGTACAATGCAAAATTAATTTATCAAAAATTTCTTAACGTGTACTTAGCACGATCGAAATGTAAGAACAGCGAGCAAAAGTGCGACTACTTTTCAGGATTTTTTTCACTTTCAACAATTTCATTCGAACTAGGGAGCCTGGTGGTAGGACGCAGGACGCGTGTTCGGGAAGAAAGGTGTGCAGATTCCGGCAAGATCATACATATTTGGGTTTTCACCCTTCCCATGAATAATTGCAGGGATGACCGGGACAATTCCTTTTAAAAGCGCATGTCTGGTTTCCTACCCCACCCTTATCCAATCCGAAATGATGACGAGTAGGCGCCGTGCCCCGTCAGCCACAACAGAATGTTTCAGTTTTGCACAGAATAGGACAAAGGGATGAAAAATGTCTTTTGTGTAGTGATCTTAATGCCTCTAAACAATGGCTAAACATGTCGAAGCTAATTATTATTGTGAGAAAGAGAAAGGTCACCCTTAATGAGGCGTACTGCAGGTATTACTAAGAAAAGTTATTTAAAAAGTCAAGGAACATGTACATAATGTCAGAAATCAGTAGTTCCCACAACAGACTTAAGGCTATATGGAATGTATCAAAGCGAAAGACAGGACAATCAGCCACAGAACAACTCAACATCACCATTCAACTGAATGAAAGGGTTATAAATGAGGAGTCACAGGTAACAAATGCATTTAACAATTATTTCTTAGATATAGGGACAAACAGTTTAAATGCAAAATCACAGCAGTATGTTGAAAATGTAACTCTCATAAAATTCAATCGTATGAGTGTATCACTAACTTCTTCTTCTGGAATTAAGAAAACTATACATCTTCTCAGAAATAAAAGCTCGTCTGGTTTATGCTGTTTGTAATAGAGTACTAAAAATTTGTTCCCATGTAATAAGCCTAGTCTTATCCGAAATATGTAATGCGGCACTAACTCAAGGCATTTTCCCAGAGAGACTGAAATATGCCATTGCTAAACCCCTCTTTAAGAAAGGCGAAAAGAGAGATGTCAATAACCATCGACCTGTTTCACTGCTGACATCATTATCCATAATTTTTAAGAAGATGACGTGTTCTAGAATAGTATCTCAGCGTAGCAAGAATAGTACTCTCATAAAATCTCAGTCTAGGTTTCAGAAGTGTTGCTCTACTGAGAATGCCATTTACACATTCACTCACCAGATTTTACAAGCATTAAATAATCAAACAGCGCCAATTGATATTTTCTGTGATCTCTCTAAGGCTTTTGAGTGTGTGAATCACAGTATTCTCCTAGATAAATTGACCTTTTATGGGACTGATGGTATAGACAATCAATGGATAATGTTATACCTAACTTAGTAATACAAGCAATACAGTCCAGGGACATAATTCTGACTGGGGAGAAATCACATATTGGGTTCCCAAAGGTTCAGTCTTAGGTCCACTACTGCCCCTCACACGCGCAAACGATCTTCCGTCTAGTATTCAAGAAGTAGAATTAGTTCCTTTTGCAGATGACGCTAGTACTGTAACCAAACCAAGCATACGTACAGAAACCACAGAAATGGTAAACTACGTTCTTAAAAGTATCATTGACTGGTTCTCTGTGATTGGTTTCACACTCAGTTTTAAAAGGACAGAACGTATTCTGTTTTTCACATCTGGGGGTACTACACCAATAATAAGTATAACACATGGTGAGGAAATAATAAATAGGTTGGAAACTTCAGAATTCTTGGAGGTCCATACTGATGAGTTTTGGAACTCCTAAAATAACTTAGTTCAGCCAAATTTGTGATTAGAATCATTGCAAATCTTGGGGAGACACAAATCAGTAACTTGACATATTTTGAATATTTTATTCAGTAATGTCTTGCGGAATAATGTTCTGGGGCAATCCGTCTTTAAGAAAGAAAATCTTCATTGCGCAAAAACCTTCTAATAATATGTGATTCTCACCCACGATCATCTTTAACACATCTGTTGAAGGAATTAGGCATTCTGACTACTGCTTCACAGTATATGTATTCCCTCATGCTGTATGTAGTAAATAATCCACTACAGTTCAAAAGGAACAATGAGGTACATAATTACAATACCAGAAGGAAAAATGACATTTATTACTCCACATTACAGTCGTCTTTAGCACGAAAAGTGCGCACAATGTTGCAACAAAAGTTTTTGATCACTTACCCAATGATATAAAATGTCTGACTGCAAAGTAATATCTGATAACAAACTGAGAATGTTTCTCCTTGACAACTCCTTTTATTCCGTAGATGAATTTCTATTACTGTAATGTGTGAAAGGTGGTGGGTATGAATTTCTAACTCACTTCTGTATATCTTTTTTATTTTTGTAAACAAGAGGATTAGAAATGTTCGGAATGTAACCATATGCACAAATTAATTCGCGATGTGAATGTACAGTGACCCGTTCCACATCGTTAAGATCTATCGTGCAAAATGATCCGTGGAACATGTGATTAACAAGATAACTATCAGTCCTTAAAATTAACAATATTACGCAATCACGCTGTAACAGAGGCGTGCCAGTTAATCGGCCTGTGCTAACGACAGAAGCGAAATTTCAATGTTTCAGCACAACACGAAGCTCTAAGGTGGTATGAACAATGGTATACCACCTAGACGCAGTGGACTGTGACAAGCTGCGCAATCAGTCTTTCATCATTCGATATCTTAAGAGAGTGTTGACCAGTGCGATTGTTGGCATCGATGTGTTTAAAGACAGGTACTGGGTAACACGTGTACTGATCATCTGAATTATTTTACCTTAAAGAAAGGATTGTACAAAGTTCTAAGAGACGTTTCTTCAGTGGAGAACGTGTGGTTAATGAGAAAGTGGCAACAGTACATCAGTGTCACTTAGGGAGAAGTGTACAGTATCGAATGTGGGCTATCTAAAGTGAACAAATGCTTCATTTGATCGAGTTGACGTTTTTAAATTTATCATTAAGAAAGCCGATATTTCTTTGGAAAAAGAATGAGGATGTACTGTAATTAATGTTCACGCTCTTCGGGAGCGGTTCATCAGCCTTGGTCTGGAAGATGGCGGACATCGAAAGCGGCTTTTTCCTCCAGGAAAATGAGTGACCAGAATAAAAATAGACTGTCATAGGAATTCCTCTACGATACTGTTACACTTCCGACGCCTAAAAAATCTCTGTATCAATCTCCAATACGCATAGTGCGTTGGTGGGTGTTGTCGTGTGAGTTAGCTTATATGGACGGACAACCAATGCACTACCATTCAGAAAATGCATCCATCCATTCCCGCTCCGATCAAATACTGTACTCAGGGGAGAGTTGGCCCAATAGAGTGCCTTGTACCACACTTCAGCAGTACAAATTGTCTACAGTTAACTGAATGTTCATTGATATAATATATTTAGTCACTTATATACCCAGTATTGCACTGCTATCTGAAAAGTTGAGAGGATTCCAACCATTCCTGCTGCGTATCCATTTTCGCTATTGGTTATTTTGCGTCTGTTATTGTGGCTGTACATCGCAAATCATATTTTCAGAACGCTGCGAGACTCTCCTAGAGACGACTTTGTGAACATTCGCGTTTTTCTAAAAAGAAACACATCACGCACGCCACAGTAAAGACGAAACCAAACGCATTCTTACAGGAATCATCAAACACCTTTCAGTTCCAACTAAAACACAAGTCGCACTTCATTCTCAAAGCGCAGCTCCATCCAGATGTCTCCGAGCTTTCCATAGAATGTCAAATTCCTAACAAATTTCGACAAATTGATATTATCCCTTCAAGATACAGACAATTCACTAGTAATAACAGGCCTAAATGGTTAAATTTTACTTAAGTTACTAAAAATTTCGTAAAAAGTTTGTTTTCGGTAATTAATGTTCAATTTTATTCAGTGAAAATGGGTCTTAGAGTCTTTTATCATTATTAATGTCATGTGACTAGAGGTAAAGGTCCTGTAAGACGTCAACTGCTATCAGAGACGACATATCTCAATTTGGTCAGCAGAAAGGCAGAAGAAGGTTCTCCGCGTGCCCTCTTAGTTCTTATCGCTGGGCTGCTGAAACTACTGCTAGAGGACAGAACGTGCTTGTCTTATTTACCCTTCTCCAACGGTGCAGCAAAATATTTGACACTACCACATTCTAGATGATAAAAAGCTAACACGTGCCGACCAAAGATTGCCTGATTGTTTAAGGAAACTAATTTCACAGTTTTACACATTTATCATTAGACGTTTCCACACTTTCGATTCACATATTTAGTTTAAAATCATGTCATACTTCGTATTTCACAGAGCTCATAACCTGAAGAACAACTGAATGAAGGAAATAGCTACATATTTCCAGAGCCCTCTAGGAAAGTCAGCAGTTAAAGCTATCATAAATCAGTCTTTTGTTATTATAGTTTTATAAATGGCCCAATTTTTGACACCATCTGGATGCAGAACCTTCTGTGACAAGTATAAATGAGAACAATACATGGACGCAGCCGTTGCTTGAATATTCTATTAATTTCCATTTCTGTTTATTATTATGGTGGCCTTCCTAAATACCCAGAACTACGTGACAAATCTTTGTACATTGGACGTGAAACGTGGATGTATCCGTCGGTTAGTAGCTTAGATCTGAACACTACTCACAGTGAATGTTCAGTAATGTTTGCTTAGTGGTTTTGTAGGAACACCAGGTTCTCCAACAGCTCATTACTGATGTAATAAGCACATATTAAACACTTAATAACTCTAGGACCGTGATAGGCTGGTTTTGATATTAAAGTAAACCATGAATTATTCATTATATTCTGATAAATATAATACAAACCGTGTGGGAAGCTTAACGCCAATGCATTGTAAGCTACTGTAAGAGAATATTTCCGCACACTCTTGGAGATGCGACCAAGCTATGTGGTCCAGTCCTTAAGATACTAGGCTGGTTTTCAAGAGCACTCGGTCCAGCCATCCTTATTTTAGTTTTGCAGGATTCCAGAAACACCTACTAGAAATTAATGCACATAAAATACTACAATTAATACCTCAGTGCATTTAACTGCATTCAGTAAATGCAGCGACATGTTTCTTGATCGCCTGACAGCGATATACTGTGGACTAAAAAAAATAAGACACCGAAAAATTCTCCCAGTGATCCCTCTGCAACTGAGAAGTGAGGCAGTACTCACGGAGCTCTTCGTAAATAACATCTTATACTCTGGCATTTATGTCTTCTTTCTCTTGAGATGTGCTGAACAGGGAGCTTATTAAACCACTGTCAATGGAGATGCATCTGGTGACTAGATAAGTCTAACCTACTCGCTTCCTCTAACCTTCATATAGATACTAATGAGTAACAACTTATACGCTACAGGACGTGAATGCTTAATATTAGTTACATGGCGTACACCAAATATGACACAATGTAAAAGCGAAAGGTGCTAGACAATTTCTATCAAAGTTTGAGACGGATAAAGTGGGAAACAGATGCTTTATTTCCTATGACTTATTGACTGAGATACAATTAATTGACTTATATGATTGACAGATGATTACTAAAATCAATAAATCATAAATGATTGAGAATGGGAATATTTTGTGACTTCTTTAAAGCTTCTGATTATATGCGCAATGATATTCTCACGCAGAAGTTAAAATATTATGACGTGAAAAAGATAGTACGCTCATTTTATTTGCATGAGAGAAGGCAGTGTGCTTCACTTCCAGTTAGTTAGTTAGTTACTTTCATGTTCAATGGATCATTTTGCACGATAAATCGTCATGATGTGGAACGAGTCATTTTACATTCACACGGCAAATTAATTTGTACATCTATTTGTACTCTAAACATCACCATATAATTATTTTTTTCTCGAAATGAAAACAAGATATACAGATTGAGTTAGCAATACCTACCCACCACCTTTTACGCATTACAAACATACCTATTCTTCTACGGAATAGAAGGAGTTGTCAAGGGAAACTTTTTCAATTTATTTTCAAATTTTACTTCGTTGTCTTTAGACATTTTGTATCACTGGGTAAGTGGTCAAAAGGTTTTGTTGCAGCGCTGTGCACCCTTAATGTAATTTTATGAGAGTTACTTCTTCAACATATTGCTGTGATCTTTCTCTTGAACTGTTGGTCCCTATGATTTCTACTATGTTTAAGAAATGACTATTAAATACATTTGCTGCCTGTGATTTGTCATTTATAACCCTTCCATTCAATTCAATAGTAATGTTATCCTTTCCTGTGGTTGGTTGTCCTGTCTCTTGCTTCGCTATATTCAATATTGCCTTAACTCTTTTGTCAGACGTACTGATTTCTAACATTATGTGCATGTTTCTTGATTTTTAATAACTTTTCTTAGTAATTTTGAGTAGTTTTTTTAGTGCGCAACTACTGCAGAGTCTCTACTTGTTCTTGTCAAAAGATGCATTTCCCTTTTCCTTTCACAAGATACTTTAGTCCCCTTAGTGATCCGCCGGCCGGTGTGGCCGAGCGGTTCTAGGTGCTTCAGTTTGGAACCGCGCGACCGCTACGGTCGCAGGTTCAAATCCTGCCTCGGGCATGGATGTGTGTGATGTCCTTAGGTTAGTTAGGTTTAAGTAGTTCTAAGTTCTAGGGGACTGATGATCTCAGATGTTAAGTCCCATAGTGCTCAGAGGTATTTGAACCATTTGAACCTTAGTGATCCATGGTTTTTTATATGGCGTTTTAATGTCCCTTCTGATTAGATTATGCTGAAAGTTATTTTCAAATACTGATATGAATTTTTCATGGAATAGATTACATTTTATATTGTAATTTGGTCCTTTATAAATTTCATTCCATGTTGTTTCTTGTAAACTACTCTTAAAAACATTTGCCCTGTAGTCATTAATGATTCTAACTGACTTCCACTGAGGTGTTTCCACACAGTAAGGCACTATGTCATTTAACCTGACTAACTGTGCATCATGATCAGAGAGAGCATTTGTTACTGGGTAAACAGTTATTTTCTTCCTTTGTGTCTCATCAAAGAAAACATTATCAATTAGGGACTTACTGTCTTTATCCATCCGTGTTGGAAAATTAACCACTGAGATCAAATTGTAGGATGCAAATAACTCGATCACATAACAATAGGCATTCGGAATCTGAAGCAGTCGCGTATGATGTGCAACAGGGTTTTACGTTGTGGAGTCTGTTGTTTCTGATCTACGTAAGTGATCTTCCACGCATTTCGTCAGAGACTGCAGATTTTGTCTGTTCTGTGAATATGCAAACGTTTGGAAAAAGTTATACGACTTCTCTTACGCAAGAAGCAGCTGATTAAATTTTTAAAAACTTCGACACAGGATTCGAAACAAATTGATGGTCGTTAAGTTTTGACAAGGCGCAGTTCATACAATTAAATACTTCTAATAGAACTCTAAAAGCTGTAAAAATAGCTTCATCAGGCACAATAAAAGAAGTAGTTAGTGTTAAGTTTTTGGGACTACAGGTGAGACACAACCGTAACTGGAAAACACGCACTCTAAAACTGCAGTACATACGATTACAGTTACAGTTAATTTAAAACTGAAGAAACCATTTTTTGCATATTTATTTTCACTAAGGAGGTATAGAATCATTTTTCCGGACCTTAAACGTACTGGTATAACACATTCAGATTACAGAAATATGTTATAAATATTACATTCAGTGTCAATTCTGAAAGATACGGCAGATTTTTCTTAAAAACGTCTTTCGTCGTTACCAGAATTTACCTTTTCTCAAAAAATATTAGAAAGTACAGATATAATTCTAAAAAAAAGAATAACCTCTATGCAGACTTCAAGGTGACAGTAATCTAGCAGATAGAGCACTAGACTCCGCCTGTGGAGGTCTCTGGTTCAAGCCAGAAGAGGGTCGGGAAATTTTCCTCGCTGCAGTCAGTCAACGATGGGCCTAGATCCTATCAGCCTACTACAAAATGAGTACTGGATTTCTTTCCCGTTGGTAAAAGACGGCCAGGGCTGGTCTTGCCATCCGCCCCCTCCTAGTGCCGCGCCGAACAAAGGCTACCTACAGGCAGACCTGTGCCACAGACTTTACTTTTGCTTTATTGCAAGACTTGAACAGATTTAACAGCAGTACTAAAATGATTAAGATACAGGACTGCACATTTATTTAATAATATGCCGTGTTAAGTGTGTTATGGGAAATGTAGGTGGAACATAATAATAAATTAAAGAGGAAGAAGAGAGAACAACTAACCGACATACATGGTCTACGCAACGAAAGCTAGCCCATTCGTTGTTTATGAAGGAATACTGGGCGAAAAGGAAGGCCAACAAATGTTGATTACGCGTGGTCCTAAGTGATCCATCCGCGAAGAAGAAGAAGAAGAAATTAAAGAATATCCTCTCAGCCAGTTCCTTCTACTCCCCTGAAGATTATCTTCAAAGAGGAATATTCAAAAGAGGAATATTTTGAATTAGTAGAATTTTACTATAGAGAGTATGGGTAACATGTTAAGACAATAAGTTACGAGAATACCTAAGCTGTAGCTTTTACATGTACCGGGGTATACCCGCATCCCGAGTACATAACCAGGGAAGATGTAGATTGGTGTAATTACGAAAAAGGTCTACCCATTTGGAAACTGGTCTTCACAGGGAAACCCTGGAAAACCCGGAAGAATAGATCCCAGTTCAGGTATTAAAGAAGATAGGAAAGCCTAAATCCAATAATTTTGAAATATATAAAAGCTCCATAAATTAGATCGAAGGAAAAGTGCCTCATAGCCAAAAATAAATTTTACAATATAGCTCAAAAAAAATTTTCAAAATTCTTCTTTCGACGATGTAGCCGGCGATCTCGTTGTGAAGTCGATGGAACAGGAACACTGGGTACGGACACCGGGTAGGCGACGTACAGGGTTTGGTGGAGGCGGCACGGAGGACAGACGATGGCTTATGGTACAGGATAGAAGCTGGTAATGTGCCGTAGAAACAGGAAGATGATCTCAGGAACATATGGTCAGGGACGTGAACATGAAACAGGTTTAAAGTGGAATAAGAAAAGGTTCTGACTGAATAAATCCCTGGAAGAGAGTGGATTAAGGCAACGAAGTCCATATTTCATCGTTGAACTCAAAATCGGAGTGGATTCTTATATTCTTCCATCTGTACTAGACTGGAACATCCATCAGTCCTGACAATCGCGATTTTTTTTGTAGTCCTCAATACCAAAGTTGTTTTGCATTACAACTGCTGATTGTCCAAAACATTGCCAAATAGACTCGGGGCATTTAAATTTTGTTGTAGCTCATATCGAATGTATTCCTCTCAAACAAATTTTAAATCTAATCTTCGTTTTGTTATAGTGCAGGTGGAAGTAGAGCATTGAATCTGTCCGAGGTTTGGTTTCAATTACGAAATTATGGATAAAATTTAAGTTTACACCTGATGAAAAATTTTAAACATAGGCATATGACACTGACTCCACAAAAGGGATAATTTCTAGAAAAAATTCTCTGAAAAATTTTCATTATTCTTATAATTAACTGATTTATAGATCCACCTGCAAATAAATATCATTAATGATGCCATATGTTCATTTAACAAATCATCCACTCACAGAATCTTCTTCATTCTCTCATGAACGTTTATGGAAATACACTCCTGGAAATGGAAAAAAGAACACATTGACACCGGTGTGTCAGACCCACCATACTTGTTCCGGACACTGCGAGAGGGCTGTACAAGCAATGATCACACGCACGGCACAGCGGACACACCAGGAACCGCGGTGTTGGCCGTCGAATGGCGCTAGCTGCACAGCATTTGTGCACCGCCGCCGTCAGTGTCAGCCAGTTTGCCGTGGCATACGGAGCTCCATCGCAGTCTTTAACACTGGTAGCATGCCGCGACAGCGTGGACGTGAACCGTATGTGCAGTTGACGGACTTTGAGCGAGGGCGTATAGTGGGCATGCGGGAGGCCGGGTGGACGTACCGCCGAATTGCTCAACACGTGGGGCGTGAGGTCTCCACAGTACATCGATGTTGTCGCCAGTGGTCGGCGGAAGGTGCACGTGCCCGTCGACCTGGGACCGGACCGCAGTGACGCACGGATGCACGCCAAGACCGTAGGATCCTACGCAGTGCCGTAGGGGACCGCACCGCCACTTCCCAGCAAATTAGGGACACTGTTGCTCCTGGGGTATCGGCGAGGACCATTCGCAACCGTCTCCATGAAGCTGGGCTACGGTCCCGCACACCGTTAGGCCGTCTTCCGCTCACGCCCCAACATCGTGCAGCCCGCCTCCAGTGGTGTCGCGACAGGCGTGAATGGAGGGACGAATGGAGACGTGTCGTCTTCAGCGATGAGAGTCGCTTCTGCCTTGGTGCCAATGATGGTCGTATGCGTGTTTGGCGCCGTGCAGGTGAGCGCCACAATCAGGACTGCATACGACCGAGGCACACAGGGCCAACACCCGGCATCATGGTGTGGGGAGCGATCTCCTACACTGGCCGTACACCACTGGTGATCGTCGAGGGGACACTGAATAGTGCACGGTACATCCAAACCGTCATCGAACCCATCGTTCTACCATTCCTAGACCGGCAAGGGAACTTGCTGTTCCAACAGGACAATGCACGTCCGCATGTATCCCGTGCCACCCAACGTGCTCTAGAAGGTGTAAGTCAACTACCCTGGCCAGCAAGATCTCCGGATCTGTCCCCCATTGAGCATGTTTGGGACTGGATGAAGCGTCGTCTCACGCGGTCTGCACGTCCGGCACGAACGCTGGTCCAACTGAGGCGGCAGGTGGAAATGGCATGGCAAGCCGTTCCACAGGACTACATCCAGCATCTCTACGATCGTCTCCATGGGAGAATAGCAGCCTGCATTTCTGCGAAAGGTGGATATACACTGTACTAGTGCCGACATTGTGCATGCTCTGTTGCCTGTGTCTATGTGCCTGTGGTTCTGTCAGTGTGATCATGTGATGTATCTGACCCCAGGAATGTGTCAATAAAGTTTCCCCTTCCTGGGACAATGAATTCACGGTGTTCTTATTTCAATTTCCAGGAGTGTATATTTCAACAATTATGTCCATAATATGAAACACACAAACTGCTATTCTAAAAATGTTAATTAAAATTCTTAAATTAATTCTCCTGGTAAAGAAGGCATAATGAAAAATCTAAAAATTATAATAGTTTGCTCTCGCGCAACCAGAGAGTTTATTCAATTGTTTGCAACAGTGACATTATCGACTGTTGCTTCATTTCACAGTCCATTTGTTTTCTTGCGCGAACAGCGCACATCATACACACAGCGTATTTACCTACATATCCCACACTGTTCAAGTTTCACACGCAATTCTCACATAAGTGCCGTGTCTTGAGGAAATGTAGATGCACTTTCATTGTATATCACTGTGGCTTCTGCTCATAGTCCACACTAACAAACACTAGTAATTAACAAATTCTTCTACCTATCTTAAAATTTTTGTGCTAAACTATCACAGGAGTAATCTCACTGTCTCTTAACCTATCACAGGAGTAATCTGTCTCTTAACCTATCACAGGAGTAATCTCACTGTCTCTTAACCTATCACAGGAGTAATCTCACTGTCTCTTAACCTCTAGACAACATAAACTTCTTGATATTTACATACACATTCGACTCATAGTCAAATTCCACTCTAAATTCTTCTCCATATTTGGTATCACAGATCTACGATCCTTCAAAAAATTTCTTAATATCATTATGCGGGAATAATCCCTTAATTTTTTTCGATTCGGGATATGCCAACAAGTATGATCCAGGATTTGGTATATTTACAATAACATATGGTCCGGTATAAATAAGATTCCATTTCTTTATGTTCTTCATCAGTTTCGGGGAACGGATGTGTCGCCTCAATAAAACCTTTTCTCCAAGATGAAACGTCTGAATCCGGTGAATCCGTTTATCATATGTCAGTTTCCGTTGTATAGCCTTTTTAGTTAAATTGACAAGTGCGAGTCGAATCTTTTCCTCCCATTTTAAATTCTGGTCTTCATACTTTGGCAGATGGTTTATCCAGAAGTTCTTTTCAATTTGACTAAACATAAGCTCTGTTGGAATAAAGTTAGTTGAGGTATGTGTCAGATTATTAAATATTTCTTCAAATTCTGACAAATAATCAGCCCATGATGTTTGTTTACTGTGACCGTATGTACGCATAAATCGGTTTAATTCTCGGAAAACTCGTTCTATTGGACTACCTTGTGGATGGTAACAAGATGTCAAAATTTGTCGAATACCAAGTTGTGTTAATGTTTGCTTCCATTTAAATCCAGTAAAAATTCTGGCATTATCTGTAATTATGGATTTCGGTAAACCTACATGCGGAAGATAGTCACGCACCAATCTCACTACAACAGCTCTGGCAGTAGCACACTTTACTGGATATAGTTTTACATATTTTGTAAACACGTCAAAGAATCCAACAATGAATTTGACTCCTCCTCTTAATCGTGGGAGAGGGCCGCAGATATCACACGAAATTAACGCCCTTGGCTCTCGTGGAAATATTGAATGCAGAACATGGTTACTGCCTCTATTATCCGGTTTTGCCTTTTGACAGAGTAAACAGTTTTGTATTGTTTGGTGCACTTTTCTCCGAATATTCGGAAAATAACAGTATGCTCCTATTTTATTGGCACATTTAATTACACCAAAATGTCCCCATGATAAGTGGGTAAACCAAATTAATTTTTCCTCATATTCCTTCGGGATACATACACACCACCGTGGATTGTTGTCCTTCCCACATCTGAAGAATAATACTCCATTTACTAATTTATAATGATCCAAACTAGCCCTTGAATTTTGTTGTTCCTTTAGCTGAATTATCTTCTTCCATCGAGGGTCGTTTCGTTGTAAATTTTCCATATCTCTACAGTACATAATAAGTCTTGTAGATATTGTTCTGCAACAGTAATACTGGAAAATCCAAAGTATTTACTGATTCTATTTCCGGCGTTAAACCTTCTGGGCATCTTGACAGTGCATCCGCAATAATATTTTCTTTGCCAGACACATGAATAATCTTAAATTGGTACTGTTGTAGTGTCATTGTCCAACGTGACAGTCTAGGATGTAATAATTTACATGTTTGCAAAAATGTTAGTGATTGATGGTCACAATGCACAATCGTTTTCGAACCATATAAATAATAGTTAAACTTCTTGAATGCCCAGATAACCGCAAGTGCTTCAAGTTCTGTGGTCGTATAGGCTCTTTCACAGGGCGATAACACTCGACTAGCAATCTGTAAGTTTACTGTAATTCCGGTTTTCTTGAAAACAGCAAAAATCCTTTCAAAAATATGCAAATGCTCTTCCCATGTTTTCGTGGCTATTAATAAGTCGTCAACAAACACAGTTATACAAATACGTAATTCTGGTCCATGAACATAATCCAACGCTGAAATAAATATTCCGGCACTAATATTAAGTCCGAACGGGACAACTCTAAATTGGTAACTTCTCCCAGCATAGATAAATGCGGTATATTTCCTAGATTCTTCATCCATTTGGACCTGCCAGTACGAACTTCTCAAATCAACACTAGTCAAGTACGAAACATCCTGGAAATTTTGAATTAATTCATTTATATTTTCCGGATGAGTTCTTACAGGTACTATTATTTTATTAATCTCTCTCGCATCCAGAACTAATCTAACGTTACCTCCAGGTTTTCGGACGACTAAGAGCGGAGAACAATATGGACTAGTTGATGGCTCAATCAAGTTCCATTCTAACATTCTATTTATCTCCCTTTGAACGGATTGTTTTAAACGCCAGGGGATCGGATAGTGCGTGTAACAGTAAGTCTGATGTGACTTCACTTGTAGGTGACAAATATACCCTTTAATAATTCCTGGTTTCTCATCAAAAATCTCTTCATATGCCTCTAACAAATAATGAAGCTGCTGCCTTTGTTCTCCAGTAAGCTGATTTGATTCACTAGCTTTTATCATTGTTGTTTGGTTAAAGTCCTCCTGTTGTATCAAATCCTTTGAAAGCTCCTTCCAACGACCGTTTGTAGTGTCAATTAATTGAATTATGGCACCGCGACAATATTTCTCATGCACCGTTTCCTTTCTATTTAAATCCAGTGCTATCTCTTCTCCATTTAATCTAAATTTAACTATTCCTTCCAAAAAATCAATCTGACAATCGTACTCCTGCATACTCCCAATACCAAGAATACAGTCCACTAATAACTTCTCCACTACAAGGAACGTGCATTTTATTGCTACATTTCCCATTTTCATCTCTAATTGTGTTTATATTTTGACATTGGGAGAGCGTGCTCCAACAGCTCCGATGATTTTGCAGTTCTGTACTGGCAAAATTGGTACCTTCTTCTTCCTAATAATTCTCCGAAAAAGAGCGCCTGAGATGACATTGGCGGAAGCGGCGGTGTTTAATATCACATTCATTGGAACTTCCTCTATTTCAACAAATACTTCCGATACCGGAGCACTCGATCTGTCATTATGACACGTTATTAAATCCTTTGTTAACTCTTCAGTCAACAGCTCACCATCATTATATCTTAACAATTGTAATTTTACTGTTTCGCCCATAACAGATCCCCTGACCGCTCCTCCGGGGCACGATGCGGTCATGTTTAGTTTTACTGATTGTTGGTCCGATTGGTATTTGTCTCTTCAGCTACTTCAGTGATTATCGGTTGTTGTGGTGAATTCTGTCTATGTTGTCTTGCTTGATTCATGTAATTATTGTTGTTGTTCTGCTGGTGTTGGTAGAACTGTCCTGTGTTGCCATACATTGGATTATATCGATTAAAATTCCTACTGTTCCTAAAATAGCCCCTCGCTGCACCATTACTATAGTTTCCATTATGGTAATAATTATTGTTTGCATTTTGTCCATTGCTAAGTCTCCTCGGAGAGTGTAGTTGGTTATGATTATTGTTACTGCTACCATTACTGCCATTCCCACTCGAGTTGCAGCTCGGATTCGCTTCTATTGCTCTTCTTTGATATGACATTTCTCTTGCCCTTTTATTGTCCTCCTCAATTATATCAATACGATCAAGCGTAGTCATAAATGAGTCTATATCCTTATCATTTATATATAACAGCTGATTCCATGTACTGGTGGGTAGTCTGGGCTTGATTATTCTAAGTATATCCGGCAAAGGAATCGGTACAGCCCAATACAAAGATTTATTAATGTATTTCTCAAAATATCTCTTTAGAGATCCTCTAGAAAATGAGAAAGGCTCAGGATATAATACTTCCTGCCTAAGTCTTTCTTGTATTCCAGCAGACCAATATTTTGCTAGAAAAGCCTGCTCAAATTCTTTGTAACTTTTACAAGAAGATGTTTGTTCGGATGCCCACAGTGCTCCTGATCCTTGTATATATCCAGATACAAAACTAATCTTTTGCCATTCTGTCCAAGATCGTGGAAATAGACCTCTGAAACTTCGAATAAAGACTACAGGATGAACATTCTTTTCGTCAGGGTTAAAGATTTGAAACTGTCTCTGTTTAATCATCTTTTCCTCAACGGTACTACGATTCCAAAAATCATCCTGTTCGTTCTCTTCCCTGTGGCTATCCGTTATATCGAATCTGACTTGTGACGTTCCAGTTCTGTCTACATCGGATCTTGACGTGGACGGAATTTCACGCGCAGATTGAGAATGTTGTTTCCTACTTCTCGCTGTTTCTAAATCCTCCTGCGAGAGATTTAGTGATCTTTCGATATTTTCTTTCCAACGCGAGAATTCTTCTCCAAGTTGTCCTCGAACTTCCTTTAATCCTTTGTTGAAAAAATTCTCCTCGGAACTCTCTGAAATTGACTGTAAAGCTACTTTCACAGTTTCTTCTATGGTTTCCGAAGGAAAATTTTGCCGCTCTAATGTCATTTCTGAAAACTTTCCCGCAAGTACATTCATTCTATGTTCCACTGTCTCCTGTTTTTCCTTCACTTTGTGAAATTGCTTCTTTAGATTATCTTGGGATTCTATAATTTCTGGTATCATAGCTACGGAACACTGTATATCCTCTTGAGCTTGTATTACTTGAGGAAACAGTTCTACTTGTTTTTGTATCGTGTCAATTTTGACGGATACATATTCGGTTAGTTCCGCTTTTAATTTACTATTGTTTTCTTGGCATTGTTGGCGGAGCTGCTCAATTTGAGCAATAAGATTTTGTTCTGTCCTTTCTGCCTGTTCTTTTATTTCCTGTGTCTGGGTATTTAATCTCTGATCTAATTCGGTAAAGGTTGCTCTTAACTGATTTTGTAATTCTGTTTGATTTTCGGCTTATTGATTTTGGAGTTCATTTTGTATAACGGATAAGTCTCGTTTTACCTCCGCTTGGCCTTCGGCTAATAGAGACAACTGTTGCATAATAACAACTAATGTGTCAACAACCCTCTGATCAGCTGTTGTATGAATGTTTTCTGAACGGTGTTGTCCAATAGTTGAAATCGTTTCTTGGTATCAGCAATCTTTTACTATGGGCACCGAATCTCTCTTCAGATTAGTTACCTCTCGTTCTCGTTGGTTTTCATGAAACAAAAAATACCTATATTATATAAAAATCCAAGAGAGTCCTGTCACATTGGCGCCACTGTAATTTTTCCTCCTATCTACGTAATTCTGTAGCTCTCAATTCGTTCGAGCAATCAATCATTCATGATAGGAAACAGTCATAGCTCAGTCACTCAAAATGATTCTGAAATTTTACTTGTTAGAATGAAATCAGGCGATGATTCTTCTTCTCTGCAGGCTCGTGCTTTGCGGCAGTCTGCTAATCTGTACAAATAAAATGCCTCGTAATTTTGGGAGCGTTGTATGATCAGTCGGGAAACCTGAGATCAAGCGGATATTTGGCTTTGATGAAGTTTAACCTTCCGAAGAAGTAATGGAGCTCTTGGATTATTAAATGCAGGTTCGTATCCAGTCTTTCGGAAGTCCATTCTGATTAACAGCTACGCAATATATCGATAAATATCATTATTTCTCAATTGTCAAATACACACCTTTGTATGAAGGAGCAATCTATATATATATATTTCCTTTTTAATCGTACAGTTCGTATCAGTTATCTTCTGTTTAAATCTCAATAATCAGATTACAATTCTTCCAAACCAAGCTCAGGCTAATCGGCCCGAAGACAATCCCGGAAGCTCCCTTTCTTTTTTTTCTAACAACCACCAGAGAGAGTACTACAAAGAATACTTATGCGCTCGTGGCATAGCTATTGTATGAACTACTTTTCGCATGGATTCTGCGAGTATGACGATAGAAAATTAGTAAACGTCCTTCAAGGGTAGAATTGTATCAGAATAATTCATCGAATATAAAGAGATATTACAACGCTTCCCCCTGTCACCAAACTTATGATTGCTTGATACCTCATGGTGTATCGTACCAACAGCTCACTTCTATTATTCAGATCGTGTCATAAATTTCCTTCCTTTCCAACTCGATTCTGTATCTCTACATTAATTATCCGATCAACAAATCTGTCGTCAACATTCTTCTCTGGCACCACATTTCTAAAGCTTCTATTCTCTTCTCGAGACGCCATGACCGGTCTCATTTGGACTCTTCTGTTGGGAGAGTTAATTTGGAGTTGGAACGGCTGCTTGGGTCAGGTGCGGGGGCTCATATTGGTGTGGTCCCTGTTGATTCTCTCAGTAGGTGGGACTATACCAGGCACGGCCTACATCTCAACAGGAAAGGGAAGGGTAAACTGGCTGGGGTAATAGCAGGAAATTTAAGGGGGGAGGCACTGCCATGAATGGTAAAATACCAGTGATTACATGTGTTAGAGCAGCACCTTTTTTAGGATAGGTAAGACAGAAAGATGTCAAGTTCTACGAGAGGTCAGGATTGAAACAAATCTTCAGTTTAGGAAAGAAATTAAACAGCACAGTTCTAGCACATTGGATCACCAATCACAGCTGTCAATTATAAATTTTCACCAATCACCAGAAATTTTATCTCCACCAAGTTGTATCTCAGTCCTAGGTAACTGCATTCATAAATTAAAGTCACCCAACCCAGTTGACATAATCTACCTCTCTGAACACCATGTGACCACTGGTATAGGAACTAGGCCTAAACACAATGAGAAACTCAGACAGGAGAGTACTGCAAATGTTAGAATAAGGAAAGGTTCTCATAAAAGTATAATTAAAAATAATGTAAGTATATTTCATCAAAATATTGGGAGTTTAAAGAATAAAATAGATGAGCTTCTGGTTTGTTTAGAAGATTTAGAAGCTGAGGATGAAATAGATATACTATGCCTGTCTGAGCATCACATTGTTAATGATATGGATAAGGTAAATGTAAGTGGATATAAGCTCTCTGCACATGTAATTAGAGAAAATATGGAGAAAGGAGGAGTTGCTATGTATGTCAAAAGTTATCATTGTGCAAAAAATGTAGAAACAAAAAAGTTTTGTATAGAGAAACATATAGAAGCATGTGCCTGTGAGCTTAAATTAAATAAAGGGCCACTTATAATTGTAACTGTATATAGGTCCCCATCAGGAAATTTTCATCTATTTCTGAAAAATTTGGACTCCTTGTTGTGCTATCTGTCAGACAGGGGGAATCAAATTATTATTTGTGGGAACTTCAATGTAGATTATCTGAAAGAGGGTAATAGGAAAAATGACCTTGAAGTATTACTTGGTTCTTTCAATTTGACACCTGTTATTGATTTTCCTACTTTTTTATAGACCAAGATAAGTTTAACCAGATAAATGCTCAGCCTGTTGAGAATGGTCTTTTGATCATGGTGCACAGCTAGTTACAATATATGACATAGCTCCATTCAGCAGTACTAAACAGTCCTCCAAAGTAGTACGTTCAGTCAACGATTTAACAATTGCAAATTTCAGGGAAAGCCTACAGCAGTTAGACTGGGATGAAGTGTACCATGAACCTGATGCCAATTTAAAATATAATTTATTTCATGACACTTTTGTAAATGCATTTGAAAACTGCTTCCCCAAGAAGATAGTTAAATATACTCGTAAGAAACCATGTAACAAACCATGACTTACTAAGGGTATAAAAATATCTTGTAACCGGAAAAGGGAAATGTATCTGACAGCAAGAAAGAGTAGAGACCCAGAAACTATCAAACATTATAAAAACTACTGTGCTATATTAAGAAAGGTTATTAAAAAATCCAGAAGTATGTGTATCATGTATGAAATAAGCAACTCTGATAATAAAATTAAAACAATTTGGAATGTTATTAAAAGAGAAACAGGTCAACCAAGAGCACAGGAAGACAGCATTACCACCAGATTGAATGAAAACTTTACGAGCAAAAAGTCAGAAAATGAAAATATTTTTAATAATCATTTTCTAAATGTTTTGGATATAGTAGGATCCAGGTGTTCATTAGAGGATGCTGGGCTGTTAATGGAAGAGGCCATACCTATGCAATTTGATACAATTGAAATCTCACCCACTTCTCCCTCTGAAATTAGGAAAATAATAAACATGCTTAAAAGCAAAAACTCACATGGAATTGATGGCATTTCCAGCAAAATACTAAAAGCTTGTTCTCTACAGACAAGTAATAGCTCTCTGGAACAGGGCATTTTCCCTGATAGACTGAAATATACTATTGTTATACCTTTGAGTAAAAAAGGGGATAGATCTAATGTCAACAATTACCGTCCAATCTCACTTCTAACAGCTTTATCTAAAATTTTTGAGAAAGTAATGTATTAAAGAGTGGCTTCACATATCTGTAAAAATGAAGTACTAACAAAATGTCAGTTTGGTTTCCAGAAAGGTTTTTCAACAGAAAATGCCATATATGCTTTCACCAATCAGATTTTGAATGATCTGAATAACCGAACACCACCCATTAGGATTTTTTGTGATCTCTCAAAGGCTTTTGATTGTGTAAATCATGAAATTCTGCTAGACAAGCTCAAGTATTGTGGCATGAGTGGGACAGTGCACAAATGGTTTAATTCGTACCTAACTGGAAGAGTGCAGAAAGTTGAAATAAGTAGTTCTCATAATATGCAAAGATCAGCACATTCCTCAAACTGGGGAACTATCAAGAATGGGGTTCCACAAGGGTCGGTCTTGGGTCCTTTGTTGTTCTTAATATATATTAATGGCTTGCCATTCTATATTCATGAAGAGGCAAAGTTAGTTCTCTTTGCTGATGATACAAGTATAGTAATCACACCTGACAAACAAGAATTAACTGATTAAATTGTCAATAATGTCTTTCAGAAAATTACCTAGTGGTTCCTTGTAAATGGACTCTCACTGAATTTTGATAAGACACAGTACATACAGTTCTATACAGTAAGTGGTATGTCGCCATTAATAAATATAGACCTTAATCAGAAGCATATAGCTAAGGTAGAATATTCAAAATTTTTAGGTGTGTCCATTGATGAGAGATTAAATTGGAAGAAACACATTGATGATCTGTTGAAACGCTTGAGTTCAGCTACTTATGCAATAAGGGTCATTGCAAATTTTGGTGGTAATAATCTTAGTAAATTAGCTTACTATGCCTATTTTCACTCATTGCTTGCATATGGCATCATACTGTATTTTGGGGTAATTAAGTACTGAGGAATAAAGTATTTGTTGCACAAAAGCGTGTAATCAGAATAATAGCTGGAGTCCACCCAGGATCATCCTGCAGACATTTATTTAAGGATCTAGGGATATTCACAGTAGCTTCTCAGTATATATACGCTCTTATGAAATTTGTTGTTAACAACCAAATCCAATTCAAAAGTAATAGCAGTGTGCATAACTACAATACTAGGAGAAAGGATGATCTTCACTATTCAAGATAAAATCTAACTTTGGCACAGAAAGGGGTGAATTATACTCCCACTAAAGTCTCTGGTCACTTACCAAATAGTATCAAAAGTCTGACACATAACCAACAAGTATTTAAGAACAAATTAAAAGAATTTCTGAATGACAACTTCTTCTACTCCACAGAGGAATTTTTAGATACAAATTAAGAAAAAACAACTAAAAAACAAAAAATTATATAAAAAATTTTAAAAAATAAAAGTTGTTATATTAACATTTTGTTGTTAAATTAACTTAATTATGTCATGTATTGGAAAATTTGACTCGTTCCACATAATTACGAAATATCGTATTCATGATCCATGGAACTAGTATTAATCTAATCTAATCTAATCTGTCTAAACAGTTTGACATCCTCGTTTCACTTCCAGGTAAATATCCTCTGAAATGATTTCATAGCACTTAAATTACATTTTATGTTAACAAATTCCTCTTTTCCAGTAACGTTCTTCCTGCTATTGCCAGTCTGTATTTTATATCCTCTTTAGTTTGGCCATCATCGGTTTTTTTGCTGTCGAAATACCGAAACTCATCTAATACTTTTAATGTCCTATTTCCTAATTTAATTCTCTCAGCTTCGCCTGATGCAGTTCCACCACGTTTCATTACCCTTGTTTTACTTTTACAGGCATTCACCTTACAACCACTTCTCAAGTTACTTTTCATTCCGATCAACTGACTCTCAAAGCCCTTTACCGTCTCTGAGAGAATTACGGTGTCATCGGCAAACCTCCAAGTTTGTATGTGTCACCACTAAACTTTACTTCCCTTTTCAAATTTCTCTGTAATTTCCTTTATTGTTTGCTCAGTGTACCGGTTGAATAACACAGGGGATAGCCTGCAACCATGTCCTACTTTCCTTTCGTGTCCTTCGACTCTTTACAACTGCAATTCGGTTTAACTACAAGCAGGAGACAACATTTTGCTTACTATATTATGTCCCTCCTACATTAACAATTTCAAATAGTGTATTGCAATCAAAATTGTGCAAAGCATTCTTGAAATCTACAAACGTTCTAAACGGAGGTCAGCCTTACTGCAGCCTATTCTCGTCGCACGATCAATTGACGCGCATGTTCCCTCATTTCTGTGGAATCCAAATTGATCTCACCCGAGGTCAACATTTACCAGTGTTTCATTCTTCGCTAAATAAATTGTGCCAGTATTTTGCAACCGTGACTTATGGAACTAATAGTTCGTTAATATTCATACCTGTCAGCCTCTGCCTTCTGTGAAATTTTAATTGTATTCTTCTGAGAGTTAGGATATAATATAATTGATATTAGTCCTGTAGTACTATAATATTTGCAATGTTAAGTTATTACATTATATTGCGCTAGCAAAAATACACATTCTCGACTACGTTCTACATTCCAGAGACCCCTCTTCGTGAGATCTGTGGTATACATTTGATCTAATGTGATATAAAGACATACAGATAGATATCTCTATGGTGTGAAAAGTGACAACCGACCCTAAATAATGAAAAGTGTGAGGTCATCCACGTTAATACGTTCAGTTACATGATAAATCACACAAATCTAAAGGCTGTCAATTCAGCTAAATACAGTTACGTACAACTTAAATTGGAACGATCACATAGATAATGTTGTGGGGAAGGCAAATCAAAGACTTGGTTTTATTGGCAGAGCACTTAGAAGATGCAACAGGTCTACTAAAGAGACAGCTTACACTATGCTTGTCCGTCCTCTGCTAGAGTACTGCTGTGCAGTATGGGATCCTTACCAGATTGGATTGACGGAGGACATCGAAAAAGTCCAAAGAAATGCAGCTCGTTTTGTATTATCGTGAAATAGGGGACAGAGCGTCACGGATATGAAACACGACTGGGGGTGACAGTCTTCGAAAGAAAGGCATTTTTCATTGCAGCAATACCTTTTCACGAAATTTCAATATCCAACGTTCTCCTCCGAATGCGAAAATATTTTTTTAACATCCACCTATATAAGGATAAACGATCTTGCAATAAAATATGAGAAATCAGAGTTCACTCGGAAAGGTTTAAGTGTTCGTTTTCACCGCTCACTGTTAGAGTCGAACGGTACGGAAATAGTGTGAAAGTGGTTCGATGAACCCTTTGCCAGGCACAAGCTGTGAACTGCAGTCATGTAGATGTAAATGAACCACTGTTTTCACTCTTCCCTGTTTCAAGCATATGTTTAATTTCGCGTTTTTCGCTTTATAATACAACTTACAAAACAGTTCCCTTCAGAAAAATTTAGATTTTTTGCACTCAGTAAGTTTCCTCTTAGCATTCAACTTTCGAAACTCTCGGTGGCAATGAATAAACAGAAAATTCGCGTTTCTTCTGTGATTAGTATTTATAGCCATTTCACTATAGGTATTCACACTCCTTAGAAAACGGTGAAGAAATGTCCGTAAATGATACAGATGCAAGGTCTGCAAGAAACAAGCAATAATTTCTTGTCAACTATATATACTATACTTTGGTTAGTTGTTGTTACACTGAACGTACTCTTGCAAAAACATGTTCTGAAGATTGTAATAATAATATGAACATCATTTAGTTTACTGGGAGGTCAGTGGATGCCTTAAGGAGCTCTTCCAGAGATATTCCGCATTTACGTTGGGTGACTGATTTCCTCCGTGGAAAACATTTTTCAAATGTACAATACGTTTGAAAATACATACAGCTTACTGTTCCTTCTGCTTCTGACTGTTTAGTGAGTAAACCTCTTTGCGCTCAATATCTACTTTGTGATCTTCATCGTAGGGAATGCAAGAGCAGAATTTAAAATCTTGTTAATATTATAGACAGACGAAGCACTTACACAAAATTGTTAAGGCTTTCGTGGCCACTTGTTGACAAACAGCCTATTGGCTTCTGTCTCGGGTTCTTCGGCCGACGTTCATATAATGATTTTTCTGACGTTTCGCCAGCACGAGTGGCTGGCATTCTCAAAGCTTCACCCTCCATTGCCAGTTCACCACCGGCAATGGAGGGTGAAGCTTTGACAATGCCAGCCACTCGTGCTGGCGAAACGTCAGAAAAATCATTATATGAACGTCGGCCGAAGAACCCGAGACAGAAGCCAATAGGCAGTTTGAAGCACTTACACCTTGTACCGTGGTGAGAAATGAAATTGACTGTGGTCTTGTTCAAAGAATCAGTTCAGCCTTTGCGTCAAGTGATTCAGGGAACCTAACTTATAATGACCGCATGGGAATTTGAACGACACGTTATGTTATTGTAGGCGTAGAAAAAAGATCTCTGACTCATTTCAAATTGCCCTTGTTTTTGCACGATCTTTAGAGTATTGATTGTTGATGAGAAGTTACAGAAAATCGTGGCATGTTCCCTGTTACCCGCTGGGAATCTGTGTAATGTACCAATTACAAGTATTCCTCACTCCAATATTAAAGCAATGAGTGCCCATGAAGGCGGATGGTGGGGACAATCGCAGTAGGAACGGACAGTGTACTACGGTATGCACCAGCCAATAGCGTCAATCTGTTGCATCTCTCTGTGGTTTGCACTTTGGGTAGTGCGTTGAACATTCACCGTTGATTTTCGTGCGAGTGGACGTGTGATGGCGGCTGTTTCGTCTTGACTACCCATGATATAAAGCAAACACAAGACATGTTACGTCAACAGACGGTAGTGACAGTGTTCAGTGTATAGTTTAAAAAAAAATGGTTGGACGCAGAAACAGTGACACCTGAGGCCTTGCGTGCAATCAGCACCTAATTTGTAGTTATTTACAGTAATAATTTCTATCCTTGTGAGTATAGGTCATTGAGACAGGCTAATTAGGTGAATTTATTTCCAGTTACTGAGTTCTTTATAAAAAAAATGATGATTTATTCCTCTTACCTTTTTACTCCCTAATGTTCTGGGGATACAAGTTGACTTCACTTTTTCTTTTAATGTTATATGATTCATTGGAATTTCTAACGTTGTAATTTCTAGTAAAGCTGTATGCCTGAACTGAACCTGAGAGGCGATCTTTCACTTCGACACTACGGCCAGAAGTTTTTTCTTTATGTTTCCTGGTAATGGAATTGATATTTTTTCTTTCCCTTCCTATTCAGGTGCAGCTCATGAGAGATCTCTTCATCCACTTGCATCTATGCGAGATCTGCAGTTGTTAGAAGAAGATCACGTAACTTCGTGTTTACCCACTTCGCAACAGAGTTAACACAGCACCGGTGAAGTAGCTGTAGGATCTCTACAAAATCCGCAACTGGGTGTCAGCATGTGTTTCTGTTTTATCCAGATCATACCTAACACTGTATTTCATATTTGTAGACAGACCTATCGGCTTATCCTCTGCCAATACTTCGTTTGTCGACTTTTTGTATCACCACTCTCCTTTTCCTCCTATAATGGGCGTAGTTCAAAATTCACAATTCGGTATCTCATTCGAATACATTGTACATATATACGATTAAATATGTATATTAATAATGAATGTGACGGGATACTGTGTTGACTTAATATCCGATTCGTGGTGTCTTCAATTGCTGATTATTATCTGGAAACTAACCATGTATCTGTGATAGTGAAGTACCGACAAACAGCCTCAAGTGACGTATATTTGCTCAATTACTAATTTCAGTCCAGAAACGAGGGCGGTTTAAAATATTCACCGCCCTGATGACAACAAATTAAATTTTCTAAACTCGATTGTGTTGACGATGGTGCTGAGTAGCGCTTTGAGCCTTTAATGTGTTGCCATCAAGACGATAAATGTCTGAAGATGCTCTCGTTTGTAGACTGAAAATAATAATTAAGCATAGAATACGCAACCTGTGACGGTTTATCTGAACATTAATTATTAAACTTTGCTGTGTCCCACGCAATGGATGCCAGCGTTTACTATGCCATCTTAGGTGTATTTTGATGCTATTGTTATTTGATGGTTTGAGTTGAAGTAGAATGGGGGAGTATTCGTTGGTAATATATCTTCAGATTATTTCCAGTCGAGAGTAGAGTGAAAAACCAATGAATTATTTTATCGTTAGAAACGGGTCAGGTTGTATCTGAAAAATCCTCTTATGGTTGAAAAATTCATTACATTTTCCCATTTTGCTGGACATTGCATTCACTTGTTTAGCCTTCACGTCGCGAAATAACTAATTCAGTAAATATGATTTGTTCTTGTGGCTTCTAATGTAGAATTAAAAGTGAACCTTAATTTGTTTTTGACATTTATCTGGGCTTAATATATTGTTAATGTAAGCAAAGAAAGAAGGAAATGCTGTTTAGCAATCTAATTAGTTGTCCGAGAGCAGTCATGTAAACGTTTTTTTTTTTTAATAACGCATTGAAAACCGCTATCGTATTTGTAACTTATGTCATAGTAATTTAGGAACCAATAGTACGAATCTACCATTACGAACACTTCAAGACTCCGATGTTGAAGTAATTGGTGCGTTCATCCCTTAGACTGGTTGCTAAATTCCATACTTAGTTTTAGAAGCGGTGACGCACAGTGTCATTAAGCCCACCTTATTTTTCCTCCTATTTTCGGCTTCCTACGATTACATTAAATTAGTAAGAGGTAAGGCCTGATAATTCCACTTTTTTCGTCTATAATATTATCTAACTTAATCGAAAGTTAAAAAAATCCAATCGCAGCTACTCAACAATTTTGCTTCCTATTACTGGAATGTGCATTGTAATGCAATGGAAACAGTCTAAAAGTTGTTCTGTTCCTCTGATGAACAGTTTCGATTTTCATTTTCATTAGAAAGCTCTACAATATTGATATCTTAGCTAGAATTTTTCTTTACCACCTTGTTGCGTCATTTTCCTATAAAAAACAGTACGTGTTTCCATGACGCAGAAAACACACACACACACACACACACACACACATTAAGAAATGACAGAAATGAGTTAACGAGAAAAAAGTCCCGTGAAGCTACTGGAACAACGACACGTGGAGATGCCCCTGAAGACAAAAAGTACCTTCATTATACTTATGCAGTTCTCGTGATGCTAAAGGTGAACACACAGTTGCAGGCCACGTCGTTGTATTGTGCTAGTTTAGCGAATGTGGATAGTGGGGGGCACTTAGTCAGCAGTGCCACAAAAGTCTTGTCGCACCGTAGCAATCTGAAAAATGAGTCAGCTGGCGCAGGAAAGCAGTACAGCCACACGTGTAGCTGGCGCATGCAGAAAGAAATCACTGAAGTTCAGCGCAGGCTGAGCGTGTGCAGCCTTGAACCGCTGGTCAGCACAGAGGTTCCCAGAGTGCTTGCTAAGAACATTTAATCAACTCACAGCACTAACATGCTCGAATATACATCTCGCATTCTGTTTTTAAGTCCGTTTAGTACCAAAGGAGGGTAATTATACTTGTCTGATATTTCATAGTAATTGCAACTGAACAATTAGTTCTTAAATTTTTAAATAAGACTCGTTAACTAACGGGCCTAAATAGGGACCCCGTTATATCGAGTACTTCAGATCATGCAATGCCTGTCAGGCTATCAAATGCTGAGAAATTAAATATCCGAAAATTGGTAAAATGAAGCAGGCATTAACCTGAAGTTTAGTTTCGGCGTCATAGCTCTCTGAGGTTCATAATCCTTCTGGACGTGGTATGAGCAGATTTTCGATCTGTGAACTACATTAGCGAGCGACTTTCGAAGTAAACTACAATTAGCAACTTAGTTTAGTTACATACTGCATTAACAATATTCATATAAACGCGCTGACGTGAAAAGTGTTATTTTTACAACAAATGAATAATGTTTTTTTTAAAGCTATAAGCTACCACATGCTGACAATTTCCAGATATGTATTTGATTAGTACCTCTATTCAGGAATTGTGGTATAGTATGGTGAAAGCCTTCGAAGGTTAGCGTGGAACAACGAGCTTTGCCACGTATGAAAATGAGCCCCAAACTCCTGGGATCGATAGGGATTTGAGTCAACGGAACTAAGAGAAGCTGTCTATATGTTGCGCAGCACTAACGAAAAAATTACAAGGATTGAAAAAAACTAATAGACTTCACCTGATTGTTTCTCGATAACTTCTGGTATGGATATGTTTCTTTGACATTAGTAGTGGAATCGTTTAGTGATTAGTTAACAATGTAACAAAACAAATGTAAACTTTGCATGTAGGTGAATAACTAAACTTCGAAACATTTGTAACATTCACATACACGAATATTAGGTGTTCCGCACGCAGCGAGATCGTCAGTTGACCGCAACCTCCTAGGTAGCTACTTCCGTAGCCTTCGTAGCGCTCGACTCGGAGGTACACCGGTTCGAATCCTGATGATGGATAAAATCTTTACTGCCACTTCCGGATCGTCAGTCTTTGCGACAACGTCCTATGTTAAATTCCAAACCACTGTCTCATGAACTGAGGGCATTTGGCACTGATGATGATGATCCGTCAGCCGGATGGGAGTTAAGTTTTTTCTCCACAATTTATTGACTTCCAGGTCGTGCTCGTTCAGCAACCTAAGTCATGGAAAGACGATCCAATAGCGTATTGGAGACGTTTTTCTTCTCAGTTATGATCATACGATCGTAAGGACGACACAGCACCCATTCCGCTAGCGTAGAAATTCTTCGATCCCGCAGGGAATCGAAGCCGGGACCCTTAGGATAGACAACCCGGTGCGCTGACCTCACAGCTACCGAGGCGGACAAACTTTTAGCTAGGTGGCCCCGCTTGCTGCTATTAGAGAGGAGTAGACCGTTTGGCCACACCAGATTGCAGCCTCTTCCATCTCTCATCATCATTATACAACACAAACATAGCAGCACACTGTAAACGTACCCCTTACACTCATTCACATTCCGCAAATACACGTGCGACACAACTGTCACATATGCACAATGAAAGGGAACAATGTGCGCACAGAAAGAACACAATTTTCGATATGCGGCTGAACCCACCCCATGGCATTTCACGCCATCAGTGTCATAGGACAGTTGCATCTTTTTTTACTTATTTAAATCTGCTTAAGTTTTCTTTCAGAATATGGAAGTTGATGTGAGAGTGGCTATTAAAGAACACTAAATCACTGATGAACTAAATTATACAGTTACGTGTTTTCAATAATTTATGCGAATTCAGAGTTTCTACGTCAAATTTTTCCTGACGTTATCGATAATGGAGGTTCTTGACATCCACAAACGCTTCAGCCACACTTCTGCATGCATTACGGTTTTCAGCTATACTCGTGGATGTTTGATGATGTCTTTCCGATTCTACCCAGCTCCAATTCATTTTTTACAACTATAGTTACCTCTTCCAGTCTAGTCTTTTCCCTGATACATTTATTTCTTTTCTTGTCTTTCCTATTCGCTCCCACCATGCGCATGGTCGCACCTACATCGTGTTCTGCGCTCGCGATTCCTTTTTGTACTTGTACTTAACTATGCCGGACGACTGATTACCATCAGCTAGACTGGTAACACACTGAAACTTCCTGACGTATTGAAACTTGCATGACATGATTACGAACCTGGGACCTCTGCACTTCTGGGGTAAGTGCTCTATCGACTGAGCTATCCAATTATGACACAGGACCCGCCCTCAGAGCTTTACTACCTTTAATATCTCATCTCCTATCTTCCAGACTTCACAGAAGTTCTCCTATATACCTTGGAGGACTAGTTCCTCGAGCAGAAAGTATATTGCGGAGACTTGGCTTTGTCACATTCTGGTAATATTCTATTTGCAAACTTTCCAGTTTGAGACAGGTTAGAAGCTTCGTTTTAAAAAAGCTGTTTAGTTTATCAAAACAATCAGAGGCAGTTTTTATTCTTCCTCTTACTACACTTCCAGTCAATCCAGCAGTAGTCTTCATCTGTCCTAAATACAAAAACTCAACAACTGTTTCCATGCACTCGCTGCTAAATTGTGCTTTTTTTAGATGTCTTGTTTAAACATTACTTTCGTTTTATTGTAATCGACATTTGGGCCTGTGTCCGCCTGCTCATTTCCGCCCTTTTTATTGCTCATAAAACCACACATTGCATGTTGTACTACCATACAGCGAGACCTTCAGACGTGGTGGTCCAGATTGCTGTACATACTGGTACCTCCAATACCCAGTAACACATCCTCTTGCATTGATGCATGCCTGTATTCGTCGTGGCATACTATCCACAAGTTCATCACGGCACTTTTGGTCCAGATTATCCCACTCCTCAACGGCGATTCGGCGTAGATCCCTCAGAGTGGTTGGTGTGTCACGTCGTTCATGAGCAGCCCTTTTCAATCCATCACAGGCATGTTCGATAGGTTTCCTGTCTGGAGAACATCTTGGCCACTCTAGTCGACCGACATCGTTATCCTGAAGGAAGTCATTTACAAGATGTGCACAATGGGGGCGCGAGTTGTCGTCCATGAAGACGAATGCCTCGCCAATATACTGCACTATCGGTCGGAGGATGGCATTCAAGTATCGTACAGCCGTTACGGCGCCTTCCATGACCGCCAGCGGTGTACGTCGGCCCCACATAATGCCACCTCAAAACAGCAGGAAACCTCTAGCTTGCTGCACTCGCTGGACAATGTGTCTAAGGCGTTCAGCCTCACCGGATTGCCTAGAAACACGTCTCCGACGATTGTCTGATTGAAGACATATGCGACACTCATCGGTGAAGAGAACGTGATGCCAATCCTGAGCGGTCCATTCGGCATGTTGTTGGGCCCATCTGTACTGCGCTGCATGGAATCGTGGTTGCAAAGATGGACCTCGTCATGGACGTCGGGAGTGAAGTTGCGCATCATGCAGCTTACTGAGCACAATTTGAGTCGTAACACGACGTTATGTGGCTGCACAAAAAGCATTATTCAACCTGGTGGCGTTGCTGTCAGGGTTCCTCTGAGCCATAATCCGTAGGTAGTGGTCATCCACTGCAGTATTAGCGCTTGGGCGTCCTGAGCGAGGAATGTCATCGACAGTTCTTTTCTCTTTGTATCTCCTACATGTCAGAACGACATTGCTACGAGACGCCTGGACACTTCAGTTGCTGAGAGCCCTTCCCGGCACAAAGTAAAAATTCGGGCGCGATCGAACCGCGGTATTGACCGTCTAGGCATGGTTGAACTACAGACAACACGAGCCGTGCACCTCCTTCTTGGTGGAATGACTGGAACTGATCGGCTGTCGGACCCCCTCCGTCTAATAGGCGTTGCTCATGCATGGTTGTTTACATCGTTGGGCGGGTTTAGTGACATCTCTGAACAGTTAAAGGGACTGTGTCTGTGGTACAATATCCACAGTCAACGTCTATCCTCAGGAGTTCTGGGTACCGGGGTGATGCAAAACTTTTTTTGATGTGTGTATTTGCGTTTAAGGGTGTTAGTCGACCCAGTTGTTAGTGTTTTATTTTATAGTGTTACGACATATTGTGCGTCATACATAGATGATGTCGCTGTTATCGAATCGCCCTGTTAGTTCCAACCCAGACGTTAGATAACTCTAGACCAACAAGCGATGTAGTGACTGAGGCGCAGGAACAAGATAACACCGAAGTGACAGAAGAAGATAAAATTTCCAGTCAGGATATGGAAATTGTTGACACAGTTACATAAAAAGCTCTACCTCACAAGCGTGCAAAGACTGATGAAGGTGAACAAAGCAGCAATTATAAAATCATGAAAATGCAAAGATTCTGAGGCCGCTTCACTGAAAGCAGATATCACATCGACGGCTACAGCCATCAATGACAATCAACAGCATCACCAGCAAGCCGCAGGGAGAAATGGTGAAAATTTCTATGAACAGTATGATGTTGGCTCTCGCAACGTATTCATTGAAAGTATGCAAAAAGGGAAAAACATTGCCAGATTATATCCGATGTCTATAGGTCGGCTGATATACAAGCTGGGTCCGCAGATCACTATAGGCGTTACCCAGATTACGACATATGGCTGTAACTGCATTAAAATCGAACTAAAGACCACAGCAGCCGCTAATTATACGGCTGAAAATGCTGTTATCGCTCATGAGGACCTTGATGTATATTTTACTAACTTTCCATACCAGACAACAGGGAATAATAACAGATATAATGACATAATTGTCAGCAGAAGAAATAATGGCTGTCATTCAATGTCATTGTAGAGTTCTCCAAGTCAAATGGTATGTTAAGAAAGTGACGAAACATATACAGATTAGGGAAACGCTGTGGCCAGTGTGTCTTGTAGTCTTTAAAGCACATAAAAGGCCTCACTTTGTGTATATACGTTTGTAAGCTTTTCTGTTGAGCAGTACGTGGGACCTGGGCGCGATGCATTAATTGCACACGGTACGGTCTCACTAGTAAACAACGTCGTAGTCTGAGACCCTGCTCTGGGCTGCACCACAATAACGAGCGTGAGCAGCAAACGCCTGCTTTATGTATACTATACTCAGGAGGGCATCCGTCCAGTTCTAGAGAGTATCTGGAGTATGTCCGGCAGAAGAAAATTAACTAGCGTATGGCATTAGAAGGCATAGCATACCGGCATGCAACCTCACAAATAAACTTAGTGACGTATAGAGAAGAATAAGAAGAAGCAACAAAACGAACTAAAGAATTCTTCAGCAAGTCAGCCGATTCAGCAGATACGACGTGTTTTAACACGTATACCAGTGGGTGGCATCCCATTTTGAACAGTTCAAGAGATAACGATAAAGTAAATAGGTCGCACACAGCAACAGCAACGGCGCAGCAGAGAATTGCTCAGGGAAGAGTATGTTCGGTATTAGAAAATACGTGCACGTGGAGCTATAGTTCGAATCCCCGTCAGGTTTTTTTAAATATATTTTGGACGTCCGTTCCCTAGTTTCCGTCGTTTATGAGCACGACATCATTTTGTCACATGACAATAGCCTATGACATGACAATGGGGTCTATTAAACTGCATGCATGTGTGTATTAACCGTGCAGTGCACAACAATAACTGGTCCTATCAAGTTCATGTAGGGCGGCTTCGCGATGAAGTACACAAACGATGAGTATGTCGATATGCTTTTGGTGCTGGGTGAACCCGATAATCAAGCTACTGCTGCTACTCGTGCGTATGCTGCACTGTACCCTCAAAGGCGCCATCCCCATAAGAATTTTTTCATCGCCTGGATCAACGCCTTCGGGAAAACGGTAATCTTCGTCCACAAGTAATGGACAGAGAGCGCCCAAGAACTAGACGTACGTCACAAACAGAGGACGCGATTCTTCAAATCGTTCACCAGTAACCTTGGCGAAGTACCATTGATATTGCAAGGCAGTTCCAGATATCTGAAAGACTGGTCGTTAAAGTGTTGCACGATGAAGAACTGCATCCATACCATTAAACGTTAACTCAACACAAGCTATTAGAAGATCGCATTCGACGAGTACTGTTTTATGAACGGCTTTTTCACTAAGTGGAAGATAACGAACATTTTATAAATAACGTGATATGGACTGATGAGAATCTAGCCTCACTCGTGAAGGTATTTTCAGCATTCTAACAGCTATTATTGGTCGGAACACAACCAACATGTCACCCGGGAAAGTGGGTTTCAGATACATTTTAGCGTAAACATGTGGGATGAAATCGTGGGAGGAGTGCTTTTGGGCCCTGCCAGTTTGAATGCGCCCCTGTATCGTTAGTTTCTTTGCAGTACTTGGCCTAATGCATTAGGAAACTTTCCACTTGGTGTTCGGCTATAGCTATGGTTTCAGAATGATTGTGCACCGCCACACTTTGGAATGAAAGTGCGTAGGGCTGGTCGTGGACGTCCAATGTTCTGGCCTCCACGTTCCTCAGACCTTAATCCACTAGATTTTTATTTGTGGGGACACTTAAAGGAACAAGTTTATAGCATTCCACCCATGGATGTATGCAGATTCGGCAATGATGGATGCGGGTGTGTTGTGTAGGGTCCAGCAAAGTATGATCCAGCGAGTGGCTATGTATTTGCAAATTCAAGGTGGTCGATTTAAACAACTTCTCTAAAGTGAACGTTACTCGTACCTGTACGTACTGCCTCTGTGAAGGTAAGCCTGGACGTCTAACGTAGAGAATGGAATTATTGTGTGTGGCATAATGTGCAGTCTAGTTTAGCTAATCTATTGTGTTTTTTGTACCTCACTGGATACAGACGATGTTCTGTATCCACTAGTATTTTCTATTGTCTTTTTTTGAGCATTGGACTAAACAAAGTGGTCGTTGACGTCTGTAAGTAGTTCATGTTTTGTCTTAATGTTTAAATAATGTTAACACTAACAGAAAGAAATACACACTATACCGCACTGTGGAGGTGTGAATTGGATACAACTTGATGCTTTAACTGAAAAAAAAAGTTTAGTGCGAACGCGGCTCGAACATACGCGAGTTTCTATCTCTCTCTCTCTCTCTCTATTCGTTTAGTCGGTTCCGACTCTTCGTGACCCCATGAACCAAATCACGCCACTTTTTCCTGTCTTGCACTTTCTCCCGTAGACCTTCCAGGTTGGAACCCAGTGCTTCTGTGATGCCGTCGATCCATCTCATCCTCTGACGTCCTCTTCTTCTAGTTCCTTCAATCTTCCCCAGCATTAAGGTTTTTTCCAGCGAGGCATGCCTTCGCATTGTGTGTCCAAAGTAGGTCAGCTTTTGTTTTAACATTACACCTTCCAGGGAGAAATCTGGTTTTATTTGATCTCGCTGCTCTAGGCGCTCAGTCCGAAGCCGCGCGACTGCTACGGTCGCAGGTTCGAATCCTGCCTCGGGCATGGATGTGTGTGATGTCCTTAGGTTAGTCAGGTTTAAGTAGTTCTAAGTTCTAGGGGACTGATGACCACAGCTGTTAAGTCCCATAGTGCTCAGAGCCATTTGAACCATTTTTTATTTGATCCAATATTGATCTGTTGGTTCTCTTTGCAGTCCATGGAACTCTAAGAAGTTTCCTCCAACACCACAATTCGAAGGAGTCAATTATTCGCCGTTCAGCCTTTCTAATGGTCCAGGTCTCACATCCATACATCACAACTGGAAAGACCATAGCCCTCACAATACGGATCTTTGTTGCTATAGTATTGCCACATGTCACTGAGCCAATTTTTTTCGTTCTTTTTTTATTTTTTTATTTTATTTTATTTTATTTTATTTTTATTTATTTATTTATTTATTTATTTTTTGTGTCCTACCTCCCCTTCAACCCATCCTTACGCTCGCCAATTTCTGCCTTCTCGGCCTGGCTTCTATGCCGTTAAAAGAAACGTTTAATACAAAGGATGCTTCTTCTGCATCAAGAAAAGAAAACAGTGTTGTCACTGCAGTGGAAATTTCAAGGTGCGTTGCTTCTGCAGCAAAGGAAACGTTTCATTTCTGTCGATGACTCCGACCAATGGGACAGCTCACACAAGGCGCACAGTTCGTGCTACTTGTTCTTTGCTACGCTGCAGGCACAGCGTTCCCAGAACCTCGTTTTTTAACTTGCGTCTCTGTTAAACCTATTGGAGGGACTAGGTTCTGCTAGATACACTTTTGTCTTGAAAGTGAGATGAGGAATCGCACGAAGACCGCCAAGTGCGACGTTTTTTCTTCCGCTGCATATGGAGAAGAATGTTTTCAATACATCACCTAAACAGCCCTCCGGTTATTCTATTCTCCAGACATAGTGTTCCTCCCAAGGAGACACTGAAACTTGTGCCATACGGACTACGAGTCAAGATCGTAGATAAACATGTTGAACCCCATATCGACGACAAACTTCGGTGGAAGACACATATTCAGAAGTTGTCGTAAACGACGACAAGTTCAGTAAATGTCTTGCGCTTTCCATTTGATCACCGTTTCAGTCTTTTCTTATCTCTACGAATGCAGAAGATAACTTCCTTATTGCCTCTATCATTCATTTAACGGTATCGTAATTCTGCTTTCGCACGGATGAACTGCCACAAAATCTTCATTAACTGACGTACAATCTCTTGTCATAGAAATATTAATTACAGAGGCATCAGTGGTAACTTCATTTTTGAAATGAAACTGTATTAATTTCTAGTATCGTGGATTTGAAAGTGATGAATTAAACGAGGTTCCACTTTTCGTAACCTGATAAAGAGTTTTAGAAAATTATAGCACTTGGAACTTATAATTTTTCTGTTTGCAATATTAAACTGATTCTCACAAACGTATTTGTTTTGGGATTAGAGTCTCGTTGACCTTTTTTAATGACATCATGTTCACCATTGTCTGTACTATTTATTATGAATTCTACAATTGCAATTTCAGATTTTAAGTAATTTACACATGACTAAGATACTGACAACATGACAGTTATCATAACTAAAATAAGTTAAAAGGACGTAAGCCTACATAGCTCATGTCAGCATTCGTCTCATGCATCGTCGGTATGTATTTCCATCTGTTACAAACCGTTGGTGTATACAACGAATACTAACATAAAGAGCTTAGGATCGTATTCTTTTTAGTTATTATAGTAATAACTGCTGAGTTTTGAGTGCCTTAACCACTTTAAAATGATTTGAAACTTGTAAATTCTGAAAATTATAATAAATAGTACACTCGATGACGAACACGATGTCATTTAAAAAGTCAAACTGATTGCTGTACGACTACATTCGAAACTATCGCGCTCTGTTTGAGGGTCGCTTTATGCAACTGAGTAAAACTAGTTACAAATTCGAAACAGGGGAGAAAAGTTTCATTTAAAACTGGTGTTAATTACACTTGTCTATGTAAAGTTGAACCGAGACATTAACTGGAAGTCAAAGGACAAGGCATCTAGGAATGATTTCCCACTTAGCTACTATAACTGCTCTGTTTTTGTTTTATCAGAACCTTGAAAGAGAGACGAATTTCACAATGTAGCACATGGCTTAACATTGGATGATAGAACGTTGTTCAAATGGTTCAAATGGCTCTGAGCACTATGGGACTTAACATCTGACGTCATCAGTCCCCTAGAACTTAGAACTACTTAAACCTAACTAACCTAAGGACACCACACACATCCATGCCCGAGGCAGGATTCGAACCTGCGACTGCAGCAGTCGCGCGGCTCCAGACTGAGTGCCTAGAACCGCGAGACCACCGCGGCCGGCGATAGAACGTTGTGTCCAGATAGAATTCTAGAGTAACTCAGGGTAAATTTCCTCTAGCTAGTCTTTCTCGCTGTTCGTTAAAATATCATAAATCTGTTTGTTAAGATATGCTGTGGATTGGAGTTCTTGTACATGTAGCTGAGGTCGAAAAAATTATATCTTAACATACCGTAATTCTCTTAGTATAGTTGTTATGTCGATCGGCCGCTTCATGCTTAGTAGCTCCCATCTGTTAATTAAGGTTTTTATAATGCCATGGTTCCCGTTCCCCGTAATTTTGTGTATGCGGTAGACAGGGAGAGATTTGCATTTTTGTTTCAAATCTGTATGCTTTAAACCACTAGAAGTCCCTGGTTCAATCCCTTTTAGGAGGTGAAGATTTTTCCTCTTTCCATTCCCTCCAGGACGGCTCCAGGTGCACTCAACCTGCTATCAGATGAGTACCTGTGACCTTTCCCGGGGGTGAAAAGCAGCCCACTACCCACCCTGTCCTAATGCCGTGGTGGCGGACGGCTGCACTCTGCCTGGAGTCAGGGTAATAGGCCGGTCACATGGTTACGCTGCAGAATTTACCTTTACTTGAGGTATTTCGCTTTATCGACAGCCGTTAAGTTTCTACGATTTATCGTGGAACCAGACCTATCGTATTTCGGAGAGCGAATCGCCGTTGTATTCCTCTCTTTCATCTCTGTAACGCTAGCTGCACCATTGCCGAGGGCACGCCGAAAAGTAATGCCTCCGAATTAGTTATTCTGTTCTCAGTATCGGTTGGGATGTCAAGTATATTACTCGGTTGACGTTCCCACTTCGCTGACGGAAGTTGCAACCTTCAGGAAGTAGGGGGCAACGATTGGTAGCGTGTAACACGGAGGTGTGTAATGTAACTATGTCGTTACGTGGGAAATAGCATGTTGTAACCAAATTTCTGAAAGCACGAATTCGAAGGTCCCGAACTGTATCGTGTAACACGGCGGTATGTAACGTAACTATGTCGGTGCATGAGAAACAGCGTGCTGTAATCGACTTTCTGAAAGCATGAATTCCAAGAGTTCGTTCACACATGGAGCTTCCTGTCCTTCAGCGTGACAACGCAACGCCGCACACGAGCGCTGCGACATCTGCAACAATCTGACACCTTGGGTTTCCTGTCAGCGATCATTCTCCATATAGTCCGGATTTGGCCCCATCCGATTTTAGTCTGTTTCCAAAACCGAAAGAACACCTTGGAGGACTTCACTCTGATAGTGATGAAGCGGTGCCAGCAGAGGTGAGGTTATGGCTCCGTCAAAAAAGTCAAACTCTCTACAGTGATGTTATCAACAACCTGCTCTCTCATTGGGATATATCTGTTCGTCGCCAGAGTGGCTATGTTGAGAAGTAAATATGCAGACCTGAAGAGTAAAGATGTAGACTGTTAAAACCATTTGTTTTATTTAAGAGTATTTGCATGAATTAGGAGGCAACACTTTTCAGCACGACCCCGTACAATGGTTCTATAAAGAACGAAGTTGATTCCAGTGTCTCTAATTAACATAGATAACACAACAGAATATACGTCATTGAGGGAGAACTTTCTTATAAGACGTCTGGATGAAAACAAAGTTATAATGTCTTAAACAATTTCGGAAATATTTGACGTTAACATCCTAGTTGTGTCACCCTGTATACTGAAATATTTAGTCCTACGTGTTAGTGATATATAAGCACATTATACTTATCGTCGACGGACAAAACGAGTGATATGCAAATATAAAATTCACAATGAAAAAGATTACATATTCAAACATATGGGACTTTCTGTGAAGAATCCATATCTAAGAACGTTTGACCAGAGTAGATGGGGTCCGTAAAAGCATGAGATCTGGATTTAGAGCTTTGCATTTGCCAAGCTATTGCTCTCCGTTCCAGTACTTTGCACAACATTTTCTTACCCCTTAAATTAATAGTAGCGTTGTCACTCAAGGAGACTGCAGTTTTATGAAATTAGCTTTTTCTGCAAACTCTTCGAAGAGCTGTCTTTCATGCACATTATTTAATTGATGAAATCCGTTAACGTACCTGTGCAGTCTATACATAATGAATTCATTTCAGTAAGCGGTCTGACTGCCATGTGTTTTACGATGATGTAGTCATTATAGAAGAATGAGCAGTATAGAATACACTACTGGCCATTAAAATTGCTACACCACGAAAATGACGCGAAATTCAACCGACAGGGAGAAGTTGCTGTGATATGCAAATGATTAGCTTTTCAGAGCATTCACACAAGGTTGGCGCCTAAGGCGATACCTACAACGTGCTGACATGAGGAAAGTTTCCAAGCGATTTCTCATACACAAACAACAGTTGACCGGCGTTGCCTGGTGAAACGTTGTTGTGATGCCTCGTGTAAGGAGGACAAATGCGTACCATCACGTTTCCGATTTTGATAAAGGTCGGATTGTGGCCTATCGCGATTACGGTTTATCGTATCGCGACATTGCTGCTCGCGCTGGTCGAGATCCAATGACTGTTAGCAGAATATGAAATCGGTGGGTTCAGGATGGTAATACGGAACGCCGTGCTGGATCCCAACGGCCTCGTATCACTAGAAGTCGAGACGACAGGCATCTTATCCGCATGGCTGTAACGGATCGTGCAGCCACGTCTCGATCCCTGAGTCAACAGATGGCAACGTTTGCAAGACAAGAACCATCTGCACGAACAGTTCGACGACGTTTGCAGCAGCATGGACTATCAGCTCGGAGACCATGGCTGCGGTTACCCTTGACGCTGCATCACAGACAGGAGCGTCCTCGATGGTGTACTCAGTGACGAACCTGGGTGCACGAATGGCAAAACGTCATTTTTTCAGACGAAGACAGTTTCTGTTTACAGCATCATGATGGTCGCATCCGTGTTTGGCGACATCGCGGTGAACGCACATTGGAAGCGTGTAGTCGTCATCGTCATACTGGAGTATCACCCAGCGTGATGGTATGGGGTGCCATTGGTTACACGTCTTGTCGACCTCTTGTTTGCATTGACGGCGCTTTGAGCAGTGGACGTTACATTTCAGATGTGTTACGACCTACCTACCCTTCATTCTATCCCTGCGAAACCCTACATTTCAGCAGGATAATGCACGACCCCAAATTGCAGTTCCTGTACGGGCCTTTCTGGATACAGAGAATGTTCGACTGCTGCCCTGGCCAGCACATTCTCCAGATCTCTCACCAATTGAAAACGTCTGGTCAATGGTGGCCGACCAATTGGCTCGTCACAATACGCCAGTCACTACTCTTGATGAACTGTGGTATTGTGTTGAAGCTGCATGGGCATCTTTACCTGTACACGTCATCCAAGCTCTGTTTGATTCAGTGCTCAGGCGTATCAAGGCAGTTATTACGGCTAGAGGTGGTTATTCTGGGTACTGATTTCTCAATGGTGGCCGAGCAACTGGCTCGTCACAATACGCCAGTCACTACTCTTGATTAACTGTGGTATTGTGTTGAAGCTGCATGGGCAGCTGTACCTGTACACGCCATCCAAGCTCTGTTTGACTGAATGCTCAGGCGTATCAAGGTCGTTATTACTGCCAGAGGTGGTTGTCTGGGTACTGATTTCTCAGGATCTATGCACCCAAATCTCAGTTCTAGTATAATATATTTGCCCAATGAATACCCGTTCATCATCTTTATTTCTTCTTGGAGTAGCAATTTTAATGGCCAGTAGTGCATATTTGGCATAAGTTTTCTATGCCCTTAGAGAGTTATAACCCCCCATCCCTTCCCCCTCTAACGTTCCCCATGGACCTAGGACCATGCCGAGCTGAGGTGGGTGGCTTCCATTACCTCAAAGATACAGACAGAAGTACCGTAGGTGCAACCACAACGGAAGGGTATCAGGGTATCTGTGGAGAGACCAGACAAACATTTGATTCTTGAAGAGTGGCAGCAGCCCTTTCAGTAGTTGCAGGGGCAAGATGCAGAATGACTGCTGTGCTGGTACTGCGAAGGGACGAAAGCAAGGGGAAACTACATCCGTTAGTTTTTCCGAGAGCATGCAGCCTACTGTATGGTCAGATGATGATGACCTCTCTTACGTAAAATATTCCTGTGGTAAAATAGTCTCCCATTATGCATTTGATCTCCGGGGGTGGGGAGACTACTCAGGAGGGTGTCGTCATTAGGAACGCAAAACTCGCATTCCAGGGGTCGGAGCATGGAATGTTAGATCCCTTAATCGGACAGATAGCTGAGAAAATTTAAAAAGGGAAGCGCTTACGTTGTATTTAGATATAGTTGGAATTAGTGAAGTTCGGTGGCAGGATTAAGAACACTTCTGGTCAAGTGCGTGCAGGGTCACAAACACGAAATCGGATAGGGGTTATGCGGGAGTAAGTCTCATAATGAATAAGAAAATAGGAGTGCGGATAAGCTTGTACGGACAACATAGTGAACACATTATCGTAGCCAAGATAGATACGAAGCCAAAGCCAACCACAGTAGCACAAGTTTATATGCCATCTAACACCGCATGAAGAGGCTGAAAGAATGAACAATGAAAGGAAAGAAATTATTCACGTTCAAGGAAGGAAAAAATTTAGATGTGTAGGGGGACTGGAATTCGATTGTAGGATAAGGAAGAGAAAAAAATAGTGGGAGAATATGTACTTGGGGAAAGGAGTGAAAGAGAACGGCACTTGGTAGAATTTTGTACAGAGCATGATCACCGCTAATACTTGGCTTAAGAATCATGAAAGAAGGATGTATACGTCGAACAGACATTGTGACACTGGAAGGTCTCTGACTGATTATACAGGGTGTATGTCACAAGAGTCATCAGGCGCATTTTCTCTGGTGTTTCGGGAGATATTTGCAATTTCGTTTTTGCAACGTGTAGCTGGAGTCGGCCCAAACAAGAGCTGCCCATCACGTGTTTCACGAGACGCCCAGTATCGTGGGGAAGCGTCGGATTGTTTTCCGTTACAAACAAAGTTATTTTTAAAGTGAAATTTTACGTGTCCATTCGGTAGAGTTGTCCCAAATTAATCTAATGTGATATTCGTTTCCTCTTTATGTATTGGCAGGGGCATTAAAACACGAAGAACCAGTACCCCAGCGGAAATTCGCGTGTCGCTCTGGTCCGCGCTGACTGCTATCGCCTTGCAAAATGGTTCAAATGGCACTGAGCACTATGGGACTCAACTGCTGAGGTCATTAGTCCCCTAGAACTTAGAACTAGTTAAACCTAACTAACTTAAGGACATCACACACATCCATGCCCGAGGCAGGATTCGAACCTGCGACCGTAGCGGTCTTGCGGTTCCAGACTGCAGCGCCTTTAACCGCACGGCCACTTCGGCCGGCTATCGCCTTGCAGTAGCGATGCTCAGTCGCTGGAGTGCTTGCTATTCCTCGTGTTATAATGTTCCTGCTTACATAGGTCGATAGAACAATGTAGCACCAAACCAATTTGGGCCTACTCTATCAAATGGGCTCATAAAATTCCGTCTTCAAAACCATTTTTTTTTCTTTTTCTGTAACGGGAAACAAACCGACGCTTTCGTCGACACAGGGGATCGCATGGAAGACTACAGGAAAAATGCGCCTGACGACCCGTAGGAGAAACTGCCGGTATAATGATAAGACAGAGATTTCGAAACCAGATTTCTAAGGGCAGATGTGGTCTCTGACCGTAATGTATTGGTTATGAAATGTAGGTTAAATCTGAAGAAATTTCAAATAGAAAAGAAATTAAGCAGGTGCGAGATGGATGATTTGAGAGAACCAGAAGTCATAAGGGCTTCAAAGGGAGCATTAGGCAACATTTGACCGAAACAGGGGAAGGTAATACAGCATAAGATGAATCGGTGGGTTTGAGAGATGAAATTATGAAGGCAGCATGGGATCAAATAGTTAAGAAAGCAAGGCCTAGTAAAAAGCCTTAGGTTTCACGGGATATATTGAATTTAACTAATGAAAGGAGAAAATAAAAAAAATGCAGCAATTAAAGCAGGCAAAAGGGAATACAGACGATTAAAAAATTAAACAGGCAGAAAGCGTAAAATGGCTAAGCAGAACAAATGAAAGGCAGTAGAAGAATGTATAACTAGGAGAAAGATACATACTGTCTGCAGGAAAATTAAAGAGATCTGCAGAGAAAAGAAAAGTAGCTGTATGAACGTCAAGAGCTGAGCTGGGAAATCAATAGTAAAGAAAGAAGAGAAATCTGCAAGATGGAAGGAGAATATGGAGAGGTTCTACAAGTGAAATTAAGCTGAAGGTATTATCATAGAAACGGTAGACGTAGTACATGAAATGAGATGGGAGATATGATACTGCGAGAAGAAGTTGACGGGGCACTGAAAGTCCTAAGCCGAAGCAAGGCCCCTGGAGCAGACGACATTCCCTCAGAACTACTGGCATCCTTGGGGGAGCTAGCTGTAACAAAACCATTGCACCTCGTGTGCGCAAGATATGTGACAAAGGGAAAATAGCCTTAGACGTCAAGAAGAATGTAATAGTTCCAGTTCCATAGAAAGCAGTTGCTGACAGATGTGAATGTTACCGAGCTTTCAGTCTAATAAGTCATGGTTGCAAAATACCGACACAAATTATAGATCAATGGAAAAAATAGTAGAAGCCGACCTCTGGAAAGATCAGTTTGAGTTCCGGAGAAATACAGGAACGCGCGAAGCAATACTAACCCTACGACTTACATTAGAAGATAGGTTAAAGAAAGGCAAACCTACGTTTATAGCATTTGTAGGCTTACAGAAAATTTTTGATAATGTTGACTGAAATATATTATTTGAAATTTTAAGACAGCAGGGGTAAAATACGGGAAGGGGAAGGTGTATTATAAAACTTGTACAGAAACCAGGCGACAGTTACAAGAGTCGAAAGGCATGAAAGGGAAGCAGTGGTTGAGAAAGGAGTGAGACAGAGTTATAGCCTATCTTCAATAATGTTTAGTCTGTACATTGAGCAAACAGTAAAGAAAACCGAAGAAGAATTAGGGGAAGGAATTATAGCTTAGGGAGAAGAAATAAAAGGTTTGAGGTTTGCCGATGACTCCGTATTTCTGTCAGACAGCTAAGAACTTGGAAGAGCAGTTGAACGGAATGCACAGTGTCTTGAAGGAAGGATATAAGATAAACGGGAACAAATTAAATCAGGCGATTGTGCGGGAATTAGATTAGGAAATGAAACACTAAAAGTACTAGAACAGTTTTGCTATTTTGGGCAGCAAAGTAACTGATAATGGCAGAAGTAGAGAGCATATAAAATGTAGGATGGCAAGCCAAGAAAAATGTTTCTGTAGAAGAGAAATTTTTAATATCAAATATGGATTTAAGCTTTAGGATATCTTTTCTGAAGGTATTTGTTTGAAGTGTATCCTTGTATGGAAGTGAAACGTGAATGATAAGCAGTTCAGACAACAAGAGAATAGAAACCTTTGAAATGAGGTGCTACAGAAGAATTCTAAAGATTAGATGAGAAGATAGCGTAGCTAATGCGGGAATGCTAAATAAAATTGGTGAAAAAAGAAATTTGTGACATAACTTGACTCAACAGAAGGGATCGGTTGTTAGAACACATTCTGAGTCATCTAGAAATAGTCAGTTTAGTATTGGAGGGAAGTGTGAGAGTAAAGATCGTAAGTGGAGGCCAAGAGATGAATACAGTAAGCAGATTCAGGAGGGTGTAAGCTGCAGTAGTTATTCGCAGGTGAAGAGGCTTGCACAGAATAGAGCAATGCAGAGAGCTGCGTCAAACTAGTCTTCGGATTGAAGAACAGAACAACACAGAGCTACAACAATGTGTATTATCCTGCCACTCGTGTACAATGTGCACTTGTGCTCACATTTCGCCGGCTGCTGTGGCCGAGCGGTTCTAGGAGGTTCAGTCCAGAACCGCGTGGCTGCTACGGACGCAGATTCGAATCCTGCCTGGGGCATGGATGTGTGTGATGTCCTTAGGTTAGTTAGGTTTAAGTAGTTCTAAGTCTAGGGGACTGATGAGCTCAGATGTTAAGTCCCATAGTGCTTAGAGCCATTTGAACCATTTTTGCTCCTAATCCGATTAAGTATTTGTTCTGCTTGAATTGTCAAGTACGACTCCATAAGCGTAGTCTGTGTTCGGCAGATTCAATATTCTTTAGATAACGTGATAAGTTCCGAGGAAACGAATAACTTGATATAGTCTGTAGCCTAGACAAAAGATAAGGGTGTGACATTACCGAGCCGACCGTTGTAGCCGAGCGGTTCTAGGCGCTTCAGTCCGGAACCGCGCTGCTGCTACGGTCGCAGGTTCAAATCCTGCCTCGGCCATGGATGTGTGTGATGTCCTTAGGTTAGTTAGGTTTAAGTAGTTCTAAGTCTAGGGGACTGATGACCTCAGATGTTAAGTCCCATAGTACTCAGAGCCATTTGAACCATTTGACATTACCGACAGTTTAAACGCCACGATGGTTCTTTGGTTCATCTAGTCCGTCTCTAGTGACCTCGTATCTGGCGTGATGTTAAACTATAACGTTTCTTTATATCTTTCATAATTTGAAGAACCATTTGACATTACCGACAGTTTAAACGCCACGATGGTTCTTTGGTTCATCTAGTCCGTCTCTAGTGACCTCGTATCTGGCGTGATGTTAAACTATAACGTTTCTCTATATCTTTCATAACTTGAATTTTTATGCGCCCAGTATATGCAAAGCCTTATAAGGCATCATTTACAAGCCGTTATCAAAATAACGTGAGCTTTTAAGTTCAGAAGTTAAAATACTTCAACATTCGTGTGATGCGTCTGTCAATTGATTCTCTGCTGAAGAAAGTGAGTTCCTGCCGGGTCAATAAAGCATGGTAGTGGGGTGGTGCTTTTCTAGGAAGCATCCGGTTTGCGTGCCAAATGATGCATGGTTGGTAGCATCAGGATCCTGATCAACAAATTGTATCAGATGTGGACGTTAAACACTGTCAGTGACAATACTCTCACTGATTTGCTAGACATCTTCCAGCCAAGGAAGAAAGTCTCAGTACGTGTCTTCGCCTGCAACGAGTCAAAAACGTTATTACATAAGCTGGAATTTTGTATGTAGCAAATCTGTAAAGACAACCAAAGCACCATTGCAGTTCAGTATTCTAGGAAATATTTCAGATTATAACCTTTTTTAATTAAGCTGCTGTGACGTCTGCGAGATCTGACATATTGTTACAGAGGATATTTCAGCACCGCTGATCTGGTGAGTTTTCCTGCTGATATGTTATTGGAATAATAATATGTCACTATAACAGTGGAAAGTGAAGTTCGTAAAAGTTTTACGGTATCTACAGGAAATGTGCATTACAAATAATTGAATGGTTTTTCTCTGTGCAGGTTAAATGTATCCCTGGAAGGGCCAGGAGAAATCAGTTCAAAATGGTTCAGATAGCTCTAAGCACTATGGGATTTAACATCTGACCTCAGCAGTCCCCTAGACTTAGACCTAATTAAAGTTAACTAACCTAAGGACATCACACACATCCATGCCCGAGGCAGGATTCGAACCTGCGACCGTAGCAGCAGCGAGGTTCCCGACTGAAGCGCCTAGAACCGCTAGGCCACGGCGGCCGGCAGAAATCAGTTCTGTCGCAATGACAGGTCCATCGTTGTGTTCCTGTTCCTAACTGATGTATGCAGTGGACGGTTGAAAATAATTCTGAGGGAAGACTACGACCGTTGCGAAGGATACAGGATATGATCTAACAACCTAAAGAAGAAGACATGGCGAAATTTGATATTGGTAAGGATTCGCAAGGAAACAAGGAAATGAGCAGTAATATCCATGAACTCAGTAACATTGTTTAAAGATGATATCCTAGGAATGGTCCCCAAGGATCACTAGTTCTTTTTCATATTAAACCTGCGATATCCGATTGTAAGCAAGATCCCAATGAGAAACGTGTGAAGCTAAAGCAAGACTTCGTAAAGCTTTTGAAGAGTGGCATGCAGAAGAAGCACTGAGAAGCTTTGCAGCCTTGTGGGGAAATGTGGGTGATACTATAAAAAGTGAGAAGTGGTACTACACTATAATAAACAAAAGATTTAATTACTGACGATAATCAGTGGAAGACATCTCCAAAATTATAATTAGACTGAAGAGTGACCGGTATAAGAGTGTCACGTATGTATGGGCAAAAAAATTGTAACTGCTGTTTATCTGAGATGGATATTGCCTCTAAATATCAAAACCATTCGGTGTTTGCAGTTGGAGAGTATTCTGCAGATACACTGTATAGTGCGCGAGAACATGTGCGTGTGTGTGTGTGTGTGTGGTAAAAATTGAACTACTATCACAATCAGCTAGTTAAAGGCCTGAATTATTAAGCTATGCAGTGAAGTATAAACAATTATGCTCAAGAAAACAAATTGGAAACGCTATCTGATCAGCATTTAACAGAATAGCCACAGACACACGCACTTACACTGTCAAAGAGCAACTGGAATTAATTTTGCATACTTACTGTTCAAACATTAAATAGTAAGTATGATTAGTCAAGAAGCTGAATAGTGTGTCGGAATTCGCCTTACAGCTCCTAGCACGGCAGATGAGGATGTTCCCTCAGGTATGTAATCGTTGACTCTAGACTTGAAAGAATACTTCTGCCAATACTTTATTGAATCATTAAGATCAGAACACAAGTTCAGAATGAGACTTCCATCTAATATTGTAATGAGAAAGCCCCTTGCTATCTGTATTCAAAAAATGGTTCAAATGGCTCTGAGCAGTATGGGACTTAACATCTGAGGTCATCAGTTCCCTAGAACTTAGAACTACTTAAACCTAACTAACCTAAGGACATCACAGACATCCATGCCCAAGGCAGGATTCGAACCTGCGACCGTAGCAGCAGCGTGGTTCCGGACTGAAGCGCATAGAACAGCTCGGCCACAACGGCCGGCTGCTATCTGTATTCCACAATATTTCGCACTAATATGGTAGTTCACTCCAGAGTACGTTTAGAAAACAGCTGCCATCCATAACAGCAGCTAGTAATCGACCTTTCTTCATCTGAAATCTAAGTTCATGCAACGAAGTAATATTTATGGGTAGTTGTAGGCAGTTATAGAATGTAATTAATGTAGCTAACAGTTTGTGCCATAGAAAATTTACGTTCCGCATTTGGCTTCAAGAAGTGCATACAATATGGGGCCAGCTTGAAGTTGCTTTAAGTAAATGTAATAGACTAATTGGCTAGGATGGAGTCCAATAATATTGAAAGAAAAGGTTATGAATGTACAGAGCGGTCAAAACAGTCTGAAAAGCTTGTAAGAGTGTTCCAGGGTAGGCTGCGCTGAGAATTAATTATTAAGAAAAAAATTCGATACGTTGCTCCGTTTCCGAGGTAAATAGCACTGAAGTTAGCCAATCAGGCCGCTGTGCGCACAAATTCAAGTTTCGATCCTTACTACCGTCGCAAGTCCAGTTTTTAAATTACCCTCTTGTTCGGTTTTAGAATACTAAACGAATTACACGTTTGGCGACACCATCTGTGGCGGGTCACTTGAATTTGCGCTCGCAACAGCCTGATTGGCTTAACAATTATTTCTCAGCACAACCTAACCTGCAACACCCTTAGAAGCTTTTCAGACTTTTTCTGACCACCTTGTATATATATATTGTCCTCAAATAACGAAGTGGTTTACGAAGTCCACGTGGATTTTCAAAAGTTAAATTAAAGTCAACTTTCCGAAATGATTAACGAAAACACATGCTCGCAATACACAGCTTCCAGCAAGACAGTAAATCATTTACAACTCAGCGGAGTATGAAAGGTTTGAACCTATAGGAGAAAGGACAGAGAAGATAATTTTCGCTCCTGTAACCATCTTCCACTTAACCGAAAGTGAGCAATCTATGACGTTCCATTTGATCATGTGGAAGGATATTCCCATGACCACTAACGTGGAGTAATCGCATGTTAACTGTGCAGATCTTTAGAATACACAATGGCAAGTAACTGAAAATATGTGTTCATCGTTGTAGGAACTCCGAAACAGCACAGACAAACAACAGACGAAGCAAGCGTTCCTCCTAAATCAAACAGAAAAAAATTGACGAAAAACAGCTCCATAATTGTGAATGCACAATTCAGATTAGAGCACCTCATGGTTGCAAAACTGCGAAGGGTTCTCATTGGCTTATGGCCAAAACCAACCTCTAAAGATGTGCAGTCCCTCAGTGGACAAACAGAGAGATTTCTCAGAGAGCTTATTTCGATTAATCGAATCTGACTATAATAGTAACACGCAAAGTATTGCGAAAATAATGTCACGATTTAAGAAAAGCAAAAATACATTGATCAAAAACTGAAATTTCAAATGACCAGGTAACTTTCTGTACCTAATCGTCGAAATGCACCTTGAAATTTGTGAGCATTATTGTATAACAAAACAAAATATCTGTGCAATATATTTCGTGTAAATTTTCCAGAAGACAATGGAGACAGCACTTATGCTAATTTTTCTGTGGACTATTAATGCAGTCCCATATGAAAGATAAAATGTTATCTGAGAACACATTATTATAGCTAATATTAAAAAACTAAATGAACGGTCTATACATCTGCATCTACATTTATATCGATACTCCGCACTCTACCCTACGGTGAGTGGCGGAGGATGCGCCATACCACTGCTAGTCATTCCCTTTCCTATTCTACTCGCAAGTAGAACGAAGAAAAAAAGACTGTCTATATGCCTTCGTATGAGCCCTAATTCCTCATATCTTAGTGGTCCTTACGGGCAGTGTGTGTTGGAGGCAACAGAACCGTTCTGTAGTCAGCTTCAAATGCCGGTTCTCTAAAGTTTCTCAATAGCGTTCCTCGAAAAGAATGTCGCCTTCTCTCCAGGGATTCCCATTTCAGTTCCCAAAGCATCTCTTAACACTTGCCTGTTGCTCGAAGCTACCAGTAACAAATCTACCAGTCCACCTCTGAATTGCTTCGATGTCTTACTTCAACCCGACCTCGTACGGATCCCAAACATTCGAGCAGTGCTCAAGAACAGGTCGCACCAGCTTCATATGTGCGGTCTCCTATACAGGTGAACCATTCTTTCCCAAAATTCTCCCAATAAACCGAAGTCGACCATTCGCCTCCCCACCACAGTTATCACATGCTTGTTACATTTCATGTCACTTTGCAACATTACGCCCATATATTTAAACGACTTGACTCTGTCAAGCAGGACACAAGAACTACTGTATCCGATCGTTACAGGTTTGTTCTTCCTACTTATCAGCATTAACTCACATTTTTCCACATTTAGAGCTAGCAGTCATTCAGTAGACCCATTAGAAATTTGGGCCAAGTCGTCTTGTATCTTTCTACAGTCACTCAACTTCAACACCTTGTCGTACACCACACCATCATCAGCAAACAACCACGCTGCTCGCTGCTCGCCAAATCATTTATGTATATAAAGAACAACTGAAGTCCTATCACACTTCCCTGGGGCACTCCCGATGATACGCTTGTGTCTAATGAACATTCGACGTCGAGGACTACATACTGGGTTCTATTACTTAAGAAGTCTTCGAGCCACTCACATATCTGTGAATCTATTCCACACGCACGTACCTTCTTTAACAGTATGCAACGGGGCACCGTGTCAAACGCTTTCCGGAAATCTAGAAATATGGAACTGCCTGTTGCCCTTCATCCATAGTTCGCAGTACATCATGCGAGAAAAGGGCAAGCTGAGTTTCGCACAGGTAATGCTTCCTAAAATCATGCTTAATCAATGACATATTCTGGGTCTCAAGAAAAGATGTTATATTCGAACTGAGAATATGTTCAAGGATTCGGTAGCAACCCAATGTTACGAATCCTGGTCTGTATAATATAACATACAGTCATTTATGTTCAAACTGACTTTTGTGTCTATCATTTCAAAAGGAAATAGAAGAGGTGATTAATTGTTGAAGCATTTGAAAAGCAAATAAGTCCAGTATCACCATTTTATTAAGGCTGTTGCATTGAAGTTCCCAAAAGGGCATCAATACGTAACATCTTCAACATTAAACTTGAATGAAACGATCTTCAGTGTTACATCACATCAATGTGAGACACGAAAACGGCTATAAAACCAAAAGAACGTCAGTTTGGTTTTATAGTTGCTTTAGTGCTACAAAATGATTTTGGTTAATGTGATACAGGACTTTTCTTTAAACTGTAGCTTCCCAAGGAAGCCTAAGCACTTTGTGTTGTTGGTATGATGATAATCAGTTATCAGTAGCATTATGTTTATAATTTCGATATTACATTTGTGTGTAACTGTAATTTCTTGTGAAATTAAAGACATATGTGATAACAGTGCTGTGAATAGAAAACAGACTCTGAAATTGAGAAGGAAGTTTGAAAAATTGTTCATTGAATCTTTTATAATAGTAATAACATTGTGATATAGTTTATGTGTGTAGCTGTGCATCTGTTTGAGAACATCAGCAATATTTGCATACATTTACGATATCCAGACAACACTCAAATTTTCTCATCACTTTATCTGAGTAGGTCAGGTACAAAAGTTTTTTTTTTTTTTTTAAAAATGGCACTGAACATTAAAATATGAATTTTATAAATTATGTTTACGTGACACAACTTTCGCTAATTTAATGTCATTTACAGAGCAAGTAAGGGTGTTGCTTAGTTTGTAATGATAATTACTGATTGGTGGGAAAATGTGAATGTGAGGAATCCAGTTTATGAACTCATTTGCAATGAGCCCACACCATATTTTGTGTGAATTATTAAATATTAGCTAAATATTCAGATTTTAGGAACTAAAAAAAGAAGACTTACATGAAGAGTTAACTGAATATGATTCTCCAGATTATAGAAGTATTTATTTATATCAAGAGATTATAATTGATGATCTTGTAACTGTCCAGTCTACTTTTGGTAATGTGGGTGACATCAATGTTGTATAAAATTGAGAATGAGACGTCTCATATATTGAATCCAGGAACAAAACTTGTATAATCAATAACTATCCTGCTTTTGTTTATGCTTATCGTTATATAGCACAGAAAGCTGTGCAGAAAGGTTTATGTGAAACTTGTAATACAATGCTAAAGTCAAGCACATATACTTGCATATATGTTGGACAATCTGAATAAGTGTGGCATAATAACTCTGCTGCCCATTGTTGTCTAATTATGTCATTTAGGTCTAAGTGTTGTGTGATTACTTGTCTCACATTCTAATGAATCGAAATTTTTGCAAATGTTTAGGCAAAATACGGTTTTCAGTTCATTTCATAGGTAATTATATATTCAAAAGCCGTTTTAAAACTTTTATTTTTTTAGTTAATGCTCTATGTTACTTATATGAAGATACATCCAACAGAGTTTTAAAAATTCTGCAAACAGTTACACAAAACATAAAATGAATGACGTCATATTATTCAGGAAAAAAGGCAACTGAATTAGATGAAGATTACATTATCTAAAAAAAAATTAAAATTGGAAAATCGGTCAAATGCTTTGTGAACTGATTTGACTAAAAGTAGGAAATGAAATAGATCATAGAAACATTCGACGTACCTCATTTTCTGTACATGGTTCCAGTATCATTCAAAGGCACATCAATTGTTTCGCTAATCTGTTTTAGTTCTTGCTTTTAGACAAATCATTTCATAAAATGTTTGACCAATTATTTCAGTTTTTTATATTTTCAAATTCTGTTCAGAAAATATGGTCTTATTGGCACTTCATTTGTTTCCTAGCGTTTTCTGTTCCCTAGATGTTCTGAATTTAGTACATGATTCGAAGGAAGTCTTTTTAACAGTTAAATATCACACCACTATAACGTATCATGTGCACACTAGCTAGGCCTTGTGACTTCATTCATACAGCCAGCAGAATGTGGTTGTGAAATATTTAAATTTTCCCTCAAATCGCTAATAAAATTTTCCTTAATTACTCTGACTACTTTCAAGTAATTAGTTTTTTATTTATTTTTTGCGAAACTAGACCTCACACTGGTCAGTTTGATACACCATTTGTCTATTTTCCCTTTTTATAATTTATTGGGAGTCTTTGTTTTCACTGGCGAAGCAGTATATAATAATGACAATTCATTTGTGCTGCAAACGTTCATCCAAATAATTTCATTCTTAATCCCTATCTGATCAAAGGTAATAGGATAGCCCTATGTAATGCGGAGTCGACCACAAGATGTCACGAGAGGCAAACCCGTCGCCCAACAATATAACAGAGATCTGGGAATATTGTGCTGTCAACAGAGAAGCAGTAACAACAGAATGGGTCGCTCAGGTGTGTTGAATGACTTCGAACGAGGGCGAGCCGTTGGATGTCACCTGAGTAACAGATCCGTCAGAGACATTTCAACCCTTCTAAAGTTGCCCAAGTCGATTGTTGGTGATGTAAGTGTAAAGTGAAAACACGAAGGAACAGCCACAGCTAAATCAAACCAGGCACACCTCATATACTGATGGTCGTGAACTGTCGAGTATTGCGCAGTGTGGTTGTTAAAAATCGCATGAAATAAGCAGAAGGAGTCACTCATGATTTCGAGAGCGATACGAGCAGTCCAGCTACCACAATGACTGTGCACACGGAGTTAAAAGGAGTGGGGTGCAATGGTCGAGCAGTTCCTCATAAGCCACACATTTCAATAATCAGTGCTAAGCAGTGCTTGGGGTGAAGAACGACTTAACTGGACAGTGGATGACTGAAAACGACTTATGTGGAGCGATGAATCACGCCATACCCTGTGACAATCTGAAAAAGGTTTGGGTTTGGGCGAATGGCTGGAGAACGGTACCTGCGGTACGAAGGAGCAATGTTACGATACGGGGATATTTTTCGCGGGTAGGGTGTGGATCCCTTATTGCACTAAGAAAACGCTAAATGCGGGAGGATATGAATACATTTTACGCATTGCGCACTGCATAGAGCAGAAGAACAGTTTGAAGATGATGATTGTTTATTTTGGTATGACAATTGCACCCTGTCAAAAAAATGGTTCAAATGGCTCTGAGGACTATGGGACTTAACTTGAAACGTCCCCTTAGAAAAATTATACATGACTGTGCTTAAACTCACACACAGTATTTTTAGCGCAACGCAATCTGACTTTTAAAAATTCCTACAAAAGAATGGCCCTGACTAACATTAACCTATACCTTTCACAAATCACTTACCTCACCAAAAATCTTCGTTACTCGAACTACTGCAATACAGCGAGCGCCACTACTGCCAGCTAAATAAAAGATTCAAACTACTGAAGGCACTAACTACTGATAGGCATAGTTAGCAAATGAAAGATTTTGATAGAGAACAAACAATGTATTTACCTTAATAGTCATAATATACACTCCTGGAAATGGAAAAAAGAACACATTGACACCGGTGTGTCAGACCCACCATATTTGCTCCGGACACTGCGAGAGGGCTGTACAAGCAATGATCACACGCACGGCACAGAGGACACACCAGGAACCGCGGTGTTGGCCGTCGAATGGCGCTAGCTGCGCAGCATTTGTGCACCGCCGCCATCAGTGTCAGCCAGTTTGCCGTGGCATACGGAGATCCATCGCAGTCTTTAACACTGGTAGCATGCCGCGACAGCGTGGACGTGAACCGTATGTGCAGTTGACGGACTTTGAGCGAGGGCGTATAGTGGGCATGCGCGAGGCCGGGTGGACGTACCGCCGAATTGCTCAACACGTGGGGCGTGAGGTCTCCACAGTACATCGATGTTGTCGCCAGTGGTCGGCGGAAGGTGCACGTGCCCGTCGACCTGGGACCGGACCGCAGCGACGCACGGATGCACGCCAAGACCGTAGGATCCTACGCAGTGCCGTAGGGGACCGCACCGCCACTTCCCAGCAAATTAGGGACACTGTTGCTCCTGGGGTATCGGCGAGGACCATTCGCAACCGTCTCCATGAAGCTGGGCTACGGTCCCGCACACCGTTAGGCCGTCTTCCGCTCACGCCCCAACGTCGTGCAGCCCGCCTCCAGTGGTGTCGCGACAGGCGTGAATGGAGGGACGAATGGAGACGTGTCGTCTTCAGCGATGAGAGTCGCTTCTGCCTTGGTGCCAATGATGGTCGTATGCGTGTTTGGCGCCGTGCAGGTGAGCGCCACAATCAGGACTGCATACGACCGAGGCACACAGGGCCAACACCCGGCATCATGGTGTGGGGAGCGATCTCCTACACTGGCCGTACACCACTGGTGATCGTCGAGGGGACACTGAATAGTGCACGGTATATCCAAACCGTGCCGGCCGCAGTGGCCGTGTGGTTAAAGGCGCTGCAGTCTGGAACCGCAAGACCGCTACGGTCGCAGGTTCGAATCCTGCCTCGGGCATGGATGTTTGTGATGTCCTTAGGTTAGTTAGGTTTAACTAGTTCTAAGTTCTAGGGGACTAATGACCTCAGCAGTTGAGTCCCATAGTGCTCTGAGCCATTTGAACCATTTTTATCCAAACCGTCATCGAACCCATCGTTCTACCATTCCTAGACCGGCAAGGGAACTTGCTGTTCCAACAGGACAATGCACGTCCGCATGTATCCCGTGCCACCCAACGTGCTCTAGAAGGTGTAAGTCAACTACCCTGGCCAGCAAGATCTCCGGATCTGTCCCCCATTGAGCATGTTTGGGACTGGATGAAGCGTCGTCTCACGCGGTCTGCACGTCCAGCACGAACGCTGGTCCAACTGAGGCGCCAGGTGGAAATGGCATGGCAAGCCGTTCCACAGGACTACATCCAGCATCTCTACGATCGTCTCCATGGGAGAATAGCAGCCTGAATTGCTGCGATAGGTGGATATACAGTGTACTAGTGCCGACATTGTGCATGCTCTGTTGCCTGTGTCTATGTGCCTGTGGTTCTGTCAGTGTGATCATGTGATGTATCTGACCCCAGGAATGTGTCAATAAAGTTTCCCCTTCCTGGGACAATGAATTCACGGTGTTCTTATTTCAATTTCCAGGAGTGTATATAGAAGTTCATGACATCCAGTCTTACAAATTTCAAAACTCCGCCATTTCTCTCCCCACATCCACCATTGCTGGCGGCTCACCTCCAACTGCGCAACGCTACGCGCTGTTAACATCCAGCTGCCCAACGATGCATTGGCGAGTATTACAACAATGCCAACCAGCCACAGCCTGCACACAGCACAGCCAGTGATTTTCATACAGAGCGCTACGTGGCGTAACCAATATAAAAACCTAAACAGCCTACTTACATAGCCCCCATGCTCCCCACAAAAAATTTTACAAATTGTTTTGGGCAGTGGCCAATAATGATTTGATAAAATTTTTCATAATTACAATAACAAAGATATCAAATGCACACACTTATTGATACAATGTTGGTCAAAAGTAAAATTTTCTCACAGTCCATAAAGACAGTCCTGATCATTCATCACAGTAAAATTGCAGTTTTTTTTTCAAAGTTTGAGCTGTAAAAGGGAATGCACATGGAAGTAGTGGATTTCCATGCAGTCTTGAAGTAGTGTTGTCCTTCCAACGGAAAGACAGTGCTGACTCTTGACATGCTGACAGGTAATGGGCCACAACAGAGCAAACCCACAGCAGAGTCATTCGAAGTTTTGAAGAATATTGGTAGGTAGGTCATTACAGAGCAGACCCACTATAGTCCTGGTAGAGATTACGGTATTGGTGGGCCACCAGAGGTGCAGACCCACTGCAGTCCTTGTAGAAATAATGGTATTGGTGGGCCATCAAAGATGCAGACCCACTGCAGTCCTTGTAGAAATAATGGTATTGGTGGGTCATCAAAGATGCAGCCCCACTGTAGTCCTTGTAGAGATGGCCAGCAGCCATCTGTTGTGACTGTGCAGGTGCACAATCACCATTGAAGAGTCTTACGGATAATATAGCAAGTCCATAAAGCACCACTTGTGAACTCACAAAGTTTTTTTTTTTTTTTTTTTTTTGTCCTTTGAACCAGCAATGCTGTTATCCAGTCCCTTGCTGAATTATTAACACACATGGAAACACTATGAGTCCCTACTTCTCACATATTGTCCATATACTATGACCAACAGAAACGTGTGCAGTGAAATGTAACTTACAAGTTACTTAATTTGATGAACTTGTGTCAATTACAATTTTACAACATAAGAATACAATAACAAAGGTACAAAATACATCATTAAAAACATATTAATACAGATAACATTTATAGTAATACAGGCTTTAGAAAACAATAGAAATAAACATATACATCAGTGTTACAGGAATTATGACATAAGTAAATACATAAAAGATCAGAATAACTTTTGAAACATCAACTTCACACATGAGCATTACAACAGAACAGAATAAATAATGTCTAAACATCTTTACAAAGAAAATAACATATTATCAGAAAAATTTTACAACGTAACTCTTATTAGCTAAACACATTAAGAGAGGAAAAACACAAATTCACATAGTGTAATAACACAAAAATACAGGACAGGGTTTGTTTTCAGTGTGACATTTGGTACTGCAGTCCACCCCAAAACTTCATTCCATATATCTTTCCTCTTATTTCAACATTTGTTTCCACCAAAAAAATTCCATCCAAGCATGCTTTCTGTATTTATATGTTCACACATTTCTTACCTCATTATTTATTTTCCATTATCTTACCTCATTATTTATTTCGAAGAAAACTGTACCTAAACCTGTTGTCCCTAAACCCTACTTTCTTTGTTCATATCCTCTTTCAAAATACTTTTTTGGCCAAACCATTTTCTTATAGCTTCTCAATGCATTTCTTCCAATTCATCATAGTTAGTTTCTTGTATAGTCTACCCCCTCTTAAGCTAACTTAAATCACTGAGCTCAGATGCTAAACTAAGGGACAAGGCAATGCAGCAGCACAAAACAATTAACACAAACAGCAATGACAAAAAAATGGAAATTGGCAAAGCAAGCTACAGTAAACCTAAATTACCAAGCAAATGCAACATTACAACTAATATGAGCCAATGTGCAGCAACAAGCAAAATAAATCAGTGGTAAAACTAGCTTAACAGAGTAATACAAAGTGAAATTGAGTGGCACTATGCCTGGCAAACAGCAGCAGCAAATGCAATAACTTATATCTAAACATGACAAAGCTCAAGCAGAAAAAATATTACACTAAAGACAACAATGCAGACAAGGGAAATGTATATTCACATCTTAATGTCTATGTAATTAAAGTGGTGCACCACAACTTATTCTACGATAAGTATTACCAAGTAGTTGAAAAGAAAATTATACATGCAAATCCTGTAAAGGGAAATGATTATTTGTGCTCTTTTTTCTAAGAAAGTACATCATAAATGTATTCTTTACTGGGCCTGTAGACAGAAAATAGTGATATTAGTACATCTAATAAATTTTATTTTAACCAATGCTGCAGTGCAGATAGAAACTAGATATTAAACAAAATGAGCAAATATATATATATATATAAAGCAACATATGAAACGTCATTCACTAGGCAAATGGCGTCTCCAAAGGCAAAAAAATTCTCTCAACTAGAAAGACAATAGATGTAAAATGTTTCTCATCATTTCATTAGGCATTTTAGTAAATATCATAAATTAAGAGCTCCACAGTGTAATCATATGTTTTCAAGATTGAGCGTGCCATATTTGCGATGCTTTCTACAAAGGAATATCAATAGCGAGGATAATGGCCCCTTTTTTTTTCTCCACCTGTGCCTCTGAAAGGCACACACTAATGGCTTTTTTCCAGGCGACTGTCGTGCAGCTGGGTGCTTACAGTGACCTACCTTCCTTACCGAAATATTTACATCAGTTTTCGCTACAGTGACAGTTTGATACAAATAAGATTTCACAGGTCAAAATATTTGCGTTACAAATCTGTAAAAACAAAATCTTATAACAGTGTCCAAAAAATTTTCGCCGGCATTGTGATACATTCACGCATTTACACACATTTCATAACTCTTAAAATACGATTCTTGGTTTCCAACATCCTTTTTCACAAGTCAGAGTCCCTAACCACTACTCATTATTCCTTACCTTATTACTCATATACATATTCATCGACACTTCTTCAATATTTCATCATAATAAATACATAGCACAATCAAATTCCTCATATAGCATCAGCTTATTGATCATAAAAATACCTCGACAGCATAATACACATTGTCATCATAATAATATCATAAAAACTCAGCAAAATCTCAAAAACGTAGTAGCTTTCTGCAATAATCTCAAAACCTAAAGAAAATTCTTTGCTCATTTCAATAGTGTCATCTACCTCAAACGTACTTTAAAAATCATGATCCCATACCAAATACATCATTCAAAGATCTCATAGTATCACAATGGTTCTGAAAAAATATGAAGAGCTCACAAAGTACAGACAAAATACAATTTCATAAGTGTGAAATTATCCAACTGTGTAATTGCGTTAACATCTGTCACTGACGTAGTAAAAAAAAATGTTTGTCTCTCTCAGTTAAATGATCAGATAGCTGTGTAATTATGTGTTAGAGAAATATGGTACTGATGTGTAAAGTTGTATAAGCAAGTACCATATTAGCTAGGGCTCATTGTGCTTGCCAAACACATGATACAAAAAGTAAATGTGTACCCCCCTGAGAATTAATGTAATTACACCCTCAGGTGTTACAGATTACAGCAATGGAATGAAATGTATCACGGAAAACCTTTGTATCATTGTACTTCAAATATCTTTAAAAATAAATGATTTAAGTACAAAATTAATCACTCAAATACGAGTACTGTAGCGCTAAACTGTGCGTCTTGTTGTAAGATAATCTCTGTGGAAGTGTCGTAGTTATCGTCCTCCGAAAGCTAAGTTCTGCAGAAGTCAATGTACTTACCTCATGAAAAACAAAAGTGAAATGTTTTGCGTATAGATATCTTAGTTATTACGCTTATTGCCGTGATGAAGAAAGTACTGTGCTGTAACGAATTGTTGTCCTACGGAAAAAGGCTATCTTATTGTAGCTATACCACAAAAGTTACTACTAAAACATGTTTTACTTTCCAGAATAATACAGAAAAACTGTGCAGATATAAAACAGAAACACTGCAAAAGCAACATTGTAAATTGTCACTCATTAGTAGCGTCATGATAAAATCGTGTAGCTGTCACATAAACTAACCACTGTGTCATCTGGTATCTCACAGAAAGTACTTTAAATCCAGAATGTATTTTCAAGTAAACCAAAATGTTGCATTAAAATCTCATTAGCAGTACTGGTAAATGTTCTAAGTATGTGAGCCTTATAGTCGTTACGTAATCGTGCAACTAACAAGCAAGAATGTACACACACAATAACACTGTGTCGTCTGTTCCCAATAACAATGCATTCGTAATTTCTGTTTAAAAATGTTCCCTAGGTTCTAGACTGGATATTTAACTTCAAACATTGTTGCATGTTAGCAGTTTCTAAGTGTGACAAAGAGTGCTAGTAACGTGAAGTGAAAAATTTTATAGCAAAGACTAAGTTAAAAAGCAGATTATCTCTCAATAAATGGTTTTACATGTGAAATGTGGTGTAACCCTTTGCTCTTCCTAGTACGCAGAGTTTCAACTTTAATGCAATTATCATGTGGTATACGTCGGTAAAGATTACTAGAATTTTTCTCAAGGTTAGCGTCTATGTTATTTTTCCCTGAGCCAGCGGGCGCACGTGGCTGCCTGCGGTGCGAGTCATTGTCTGTTTCTTTGTTGGCGCGCATCCTTACTGGGATTAGGAGACCTAACTTCTACAAATTTGCCTTGCCGAGAGGGCCCAGCCCTGTTAGAATCCCGTCAGTTCTGATGAAATTCACGTCTGTCGTTATTATTATATCGTCTGTCGTCATGTCGGTAGTTCCTGTAGTTTCTTTCTTGTCGGTTAAGTGGTGGAGAATTTCTCCCTGAATTATCACTGCACGGTGGACCGTTCGTCTGAAGTTATTCTGTCTCCCGTGATAATAATAGTTCTGGGTGCCAAATTGTCTGTTTCTATGATTGTCTCTGTCATATTCATTACTACGGAAATGCGATCTTTCTCTGTAACTATTACTCTGCCATTGGTTGTCATACGGGTGGTGTCTGTTTTGGTCACGATTAACGTTGTAAGAATGGCATTGTCGTGTCCAGTTATTATTTCTTTCATCGCGGAATCGTGACGGATGTGACCTGTAATTGTTATGTTCCTGTTTTCGCGTCCCGCGATTGTCAGTGTCGATTTCCAATTCTTGTAAGAGTCCCTGAAAAGCTTCAATGTCATCTTTGCAACGTCCTGCCAAAATAATGTGTCGTAAATGTTCAGGTAGTTTGATTAAGCAAATGCGGATGAGTTCTGAGGGGCTGTATGGGTTTGACAGGTACTGATTCTTGTGCAACATGTCTTCAAAATATTTCACAAGACTGGAAAATTCAGATTGTTCGAAATGTTTCATCATTATGATGCTATGTTTTACTCGGTCTTGTGTAGCTTGAGACCAATATGCTGAGAGGAAGGCATGATAAAATTCTCCTTCACTGTGGCAATCGTGTATGACCGATCGCATTCTTACAGCTGGTTCATTCTCTAAATAGCCACACATAAATTCTAATCTGTGCTCTAATGACCAGTTGGGAGGAAAACAATGAGAGAATTGATGGAGCCACGCTTGTGGATGAATGTCGTTGCCAGAATTCTTAAATGTTTTGAATTTACGTGTAGTAATGAACAGCTTATAGTCAAAATCATCATGCTGGCGAGTCGCATATCGATCATTGTTACGTCGTTTCGGCGGTTCCATCTCAAAATTCGGTGTACCTTGCCAATTCCTTTCATAATTTCCGAAGTGCCCTGTGTTATTATTTTGTGGCTGTTCCGTATTTCTATGCCCCTCTTTCCGTATTTGAGCGCGAGTGTCCTCTGAAATATGTAATTCATGTACTACCTGCGTCAACTGATCTTGTACTTCCCGGATTTCTCTTTTGTACTGTGTATTGATTTGATTTTGATTTTGTTTGAATTTTCTAATTTGTTCAACCTCTTCTGTGTCAGTGAAGGCTACGGGTCTTGTGTCATTCAGATCATCATCTACCTCTGTAGATAAGTTAGTGAACTGATCCGAAAGTTCGGCTACATTCTCCGATAGTGAACTGATTTCCTCGGTGTGTTTTTCTGAACCAAGTTTCAGAGTATCTACTGTGTCCTTTAAGTTTTCCTGAGTTTTTGCAAGTAGCGTAACCGAATCAGTAGATGCAACTCAGTCAATTTTGGCTTGCAAGGTGTCGTGATTTTCATGAACAATAGTTTGCAGTTCTTTTATGGCTGCTTTGTGATTCTGTAATGCATTTTCATGCCGCGAAAAAATAGGTTGAAAATGCTCACAAATTTGTGTTTTTACGTCATTACAGACTTTTTGACATTTCGATTCAATGTTATGTAACTCAGTAGTTAAATCTTCACGTGTTTGTTCAAGTGTGGTGTCTACTTTTGAAGCTTTTGCTGTGTTGGCTCTGATTTTGTTCCACTGTGTCTAACTTTTGAAGATTTTGTTCCATTGTGTCTAACTATTGAAGCTTTTGTCCCATTTGATGCATTAATTGTAATAACAATGCACTGGTGTCTGAAACATGTTCCTCAGTGCTATTCGGCAATGCATTTGAACCGGCAATATTTGCATTTTGAAAAGCAGGAAATGTGTCTTGACTTATTTGAGAAAACGGCGAGGACGCAAAACCTGAATCTACACTGTTTGCAGGACTGTGTCCTGTCATTTCGGATTCCTGAGGCAAGCTGTTGCCGACCGATCGATCGATAATGCTTCCCTGTTCACTAATCGTTTCACTGCCTACACCATTATTTGCAGCCCGCTCCATTTCCCTACGCACAATTACCAAATTACTAGTTTGAATGTCTGTTAATTCATTACACAGTGGTGCTCATAAGCTACGCTCGTCGTCACTATTATTTCTCAGTTTACTTTGGAGCCTAGTGCTACGTTTTTCACACGCCATTATTGTCACAATATTTCACACGATAACACAGAAAAGCACAATTTGAAGAGCAAAAATAAGAGAACACATTAACATAGCACTGAAAATAATATCTAGTTAATTGCAAGCGCAGCTGCGAAATACTTGGTGCAAATCTACATGCATGCCACAACTGTTTTCCTGTACAACAATGAAAGACTGCAACTACAAAGGAGATTCTCTCTACAATTACGCGCTAGCAATAAACAATAGCTACACTAATTACACAAACTACAAGAAAAAAATCAGAAGATTCCAGTGAGGTATCCTCGGCTAAGGGTCGACATATGAAACGTCCCCTTAGAAAAATTATACATGTCTGTGCTTAAACTGACACTCAGTATTCTTAGCGCAACGCAATCTGACTTTTAAAAATCCCTACAAAAGAATGGCCCTGACTAACATTAACCTATACCTTTCACAAATCACTTACCTCACCAAAAATCTTCGTTACTCGAACTACTGCAATACAGTGAGCGCCACTACTGCCAGCCAAATAAAAGATTCAAACTACTGAAGGCACTAACTACTGATAGGCATAGTTAGCAAATGAAAGATTTTGATAGAGAACAAACAATGTATTTACCTTAATAGTCATAATATATATAGCAGTTCATGACATCCAGTCTTACAAATTTCAAAACTCCGCCATTTCTCTCCCCACGTCCACCACTGCTGGCGGCTCACCTCCAACTGCGCAAAGCTACGAGCTGTTAACATTCAGCTGCCCAACGCTACAATGGCGAGTATTACAACAATGCCAACCAGCCACAGACTGCACACAGCACAGCTAGTGATTTTCATACAGAACGCTACGTGGCGTAACCAATATAAAAACCTAAACAGCCTACTTACAAACTTTTGAGGTCATCAGTCCCCTAGAACTTAGAACTACTTAAACCTAACTAACCGAAGGACATCACACACATCCATGCCCGAGGCAGGATTCAAACCTGCGACCGTAGCGGTCGCGCGGTTCCAGACTGTAGAGCCTAGAACCGCTCTGCCACCCCAGCCGGCGCACCCTGTCGCAAAGTATCATCTTTGACGCAATGAATTGAAGACAATAACATTTTTGAAGTGATTGGTCTGCCAAGAGTATCGACTTGAATCCAATGGAACACCTTTTAGATGAGTCATAATGTCGACTTCGCTCCAGACCCCTGCGCTCAATATCACTACCTTCTCTGGTTTCGGCTTTGGAGTAAGAATGGGCTGCCAATCCTCCACAGACATGCAGACGCCCCATTTAAAGTTTCTCTAGCTGACTTAAAGCCATCATATTTGCAAAGGATGGACACTTCCTCTTTAATGTCCACTAATATGTGTCGGGATACTTTTGACCAGATAGTGTGTGTGGCACTATTAAGGCAAGTCAGTCACCATCTACATTTCTCTAGCTGAGATGGAAGGTTTTATATTAAATAATATAAATTAGTTGAAGTATCAAACACGTCACCGCTCCTTACACCAAATTCAGACGAAAACTGTACTGAAATCCTGTTAAATTAATACCACTGTGTACCATCAATATATTTTATGTAGACCATCAAATGTAATTGGTGCATAAGAAATCACAACAAGACTGCAGTAATAAAGCTTCTGATTTGCCCTAAATAGAAAGTTTACTGTCAGACTGTACTAACAGTTCTGAGTTATAGTAGTGAGACATAGACTTTCGGCGCTTAGAACACTCAAAAACTGAAGGTTGCTCAGCAAGTAGTGGTGAGTTGCACATTTGACATTACTAACATAAAGATCAAAATAAACAAATGGATCGAGGAGTTAACTGGACAAATGGTTCAAATGGCTCTGAGCACTATGGAACTTAACATCTGAGGTGTGGTGTAATTGGACGAACAGATCATAAGTGTCTGAACGAGATACTTTGCTGTATTCCAGGAGATAAAAAAAGACTAAGGTGATGTCTTCATGAAATGTGTTATTTAACATTAAAGATAGTCAAGAACAAGGTGGATGCGCATCGATGAATAAAAATCAAAAGGAGCTTCATCTACCAATGATTGTCAAATCGCTAATGTGATGATATGCTCAACGAGATAAAACAATTTTTTCCATTTACTGGGATGGAATTCTTTTGTTTTTTATGTCCAACGAATTTGCATATTGCTTGTCTGCCTGTATATGGGACACCTGCATGATGTTTTGTCTTTGTGTGTCATAATTTTCGACGCTTGTTAAAATTTGATTCTTGACTGCTCAGAATAGAAGAATATTAGTGACTCGTTCTAATTTACATGTGTTACTCTTATAATTACTCAAACGTATGTCCATACTTCATGTTGCGTCGTATATTTAACAACTTTACAGTATTCTCTTAGCGTATTTTCATTTTCGACACTTCCTAAAATGTTTTTCTTGACTGTTCAAATGCGAAGAATATTAGTGAATTGTTCTTATGCTGATGTCTTAACTATAATCATTATAGGACAAAACAGCTTTACTTTTAGTGTACAGCTGGCAGTGTAGTCTTCAAGTCCAGTCATCAATTTCACTGTTCTGTGTTAAAGTCTCCGTCTTGTGTCAGGTAGGCTATGACCAAGTGAAAACAGCACCGTGGCTAATGGAGTCCTTCCCTTGTAACTACGGTAACAATGGATCGCCGAGACCATACCATTACAAGTAACCTGGAAAATCGAATGGGCAGTGCTGAAAATACATCAAAAAACAGTTTGCATACCCCGGTTCCCAGAACTTCTGAAGATAGTCGTTGACTGTGGATATTTTATCACAGACACAGTCCCTTTGACTGTTCAGAGATGCCACTAAACCCGCCCAAAGATGTAAACACCCATGCATGAGCAGCGCCTATTAGACGAAGTTGGTCCGACAGACGATCAGTTCCAGTCATTCCTCCAGGAAGGTGGTACACGGCTCGTCTTGTCTGCAGTTCAACCATGATTAGACGCTCAATACCGCGGTTCGATCGTGTCCGCATTGTTACTTTGTGCCAGGAAGGGCTCTCAACAAGGAAAGTGTCCAGGCGTCTCCGAGTGAACCTAAGCGATGTTGTTTGGAAATGGAGGAGATACGGAGAGACAGGATCTGCCGATGACATACCTCGCTCAGGCCGCCCAAGAGCTACTACTGCAGTGGATGACCGCTACCTACGGATTATGGCTCAGAGGAACCCTGACAGCAACGCCACCATATTGAATAATTCTTTTCGTGCAGGCACAGGACGTCGTGTTACGACTCAAACTGTGCGCAGTAAGTTGCATGATGCGCAACCACTCCTGACATCCATGGCGAGGTCTATCTTTGCAACCACGACACAATGCAGCGCAGTACAGATGGGCCCAACAACATGCCGAATGGACCGCTCAAGGACTAGCATCACGTTCTCTTCACCGATGAGTATCGCATATGCCTTCAACCATAAAATCGTCGGAGATGTGTTTGGAGGCAGCCCGGTCAGGCTGAACGCCTTAGAAACATCGTCCATTGAGTGCAGCAAGGTGGAGGTTCCATGCTGTTTTGGGGTGGCATTATGTGGGGCCGACGTACGCCGCTGGTGGTCATGGAAGGCGCCGTAACGACTATACGATACGTGAATGCCATCCTTCGACTGATAGTGCAGCCATATCGGCAGCATACTGGTGAGGCATACGTCTTCATGGACGGCAATTTGCCCTCCCATTGTGCACATCTTGTGAATGACTTCCTTCAGGATAACGACGTCGGTCGACTAAAGTGGCTAGGATGTTCTCCAGACTGGAAACCTATCGAACATGCCTGGAACAGATTGAAAAAGGGCTGTTTATGGACGACGTGACCCACCAACCACTCTGAGGGATCTACGCCGAATCGCCGTTGAGGAGTGGGACAATCTGGACCAACAATACCTTGATGGACTTGTGGATAGTACGCCACGACGAATGCAGGCATGCATCAATGCAAGAGGATGTGCTACTGGGTGTTAGAGGTACCGGTGCGTACAGGAATCTGGACCACCACGTCTGAAGGTCTCGCTGTATGGTGGTACAACATGCATTGTGTAGTTTTCATGAGCAATAGAAAGGGCGGAAATGATGTTTATATTGACTTCTATTCCAATCTTCTGTACAGATTCCGGAACTCTCGGAAACTAGGTGATGCCAAACTTTTTTTGATGTGTGTATATAGTATTAATCAGTCCCTTATTAGCTATATACGTAACCCTCCTCCCCCCTGAACCGGACTTCGGCGATGTGGAGATGCTCAAAGCAGATCGACAAGTTAATTTCCGACATTTCACACACAGTGCTCAACCTAAGCGAACAACTGCTGACCTGTGAGGGAATTTCTCAACCATCACCAGAGCTCTACTAACGTAGTGTATCACTGCTAACTGCGAAGCGGCCCCGGGGCCTTCCTTTTAAAAACGCAGAGAAAATACGCACTGAAACTATCAGGATATTGCGCCGAGCAAAACTATCAGTTGTTAACCTGATAAAAGAAGAGTGACAAGCTGACTTAACGCCGACGAGAACGTATTCGAACTGCCTGCGGAAAAGAGAAATACGAAAGTCGTAATGGAGGCCGAAGATTATGAGGACAAGGTACGCGCCCTATTAGGTCTGACGACATACCGAAATCTAAGCGCCGATCGGATGCAGCGGGTCACACAGGATACAAAACGGTTAATCAGGACGTCGTCTTTCTCGGCGGAGTAGGGAGGAACCTGCGGAACACAGAAGCCTTAGCATCTCGGCTATGTGGATTATCGAAAATCATAAAGATGATTTACCTCTAAGAAAGATTGTAAGGGTTCCTGTCTGGCCGACATATAACCTGCAAAAAGTCTTGGCCTCTCATCTCATGCTGTACGTGGAACAGACCGACCTATACGTAATTGACTTGGGACATTTCACGGAGAACCTGAAGAAACTATAACTTGGGCTAAACAACATCCTGGCCATCTTTGATGTTATTTCTTTGTTTACCAAAGCGCCATTCAATGACTCTCCATTTCCTCACAGAACATCACCAGTCTCTGTTGTGCCTGTCTTACCATTAGCTACTTAATGTGGAATGTCAGTTTCTACTAACAGCTGGAAGATGTAGCAATGGGTAGTACCCTTACAACGAAACATCACCAACTTGGGCTCAAACTTTAAGGGGAGTTAGATCGGAAAAAATTTTTTTTCGACATTTTCGGATTTTTATCTCATTATAAAATTTGCAATTTTCCAAATAAAATGATTATATATATATAATCATATATATAATAAATTAACATGGGAAGTATTTTATTTTATTTTTTAAATATAATCTACACCGGTTGAAAATGTTAAAATTTTTACATGCATTACTTCAAGATCTAATAAAGTCGGTAATTTTTTATATAGAAGGTTGTGGATTGCTATGTCGTAAAGGTTAAATTACGTGTCTGCTTGGTAGCACTGTCAAAAACAGTATCGTATCGTTTCATAGTATAAACACGAGTTGTATGTCGAAGTGCTAAAAGTGACGAATACATTGGTAAATCTCTCAAAAAGTAAAGTATGACTCGAAATCGAAGTGTTTTTAAGAAACGTGAGTTTCATGGTAATAGATTTTTCGAATAAATGGAAACATTGTGTCCGACATGTGGCGTGCGAAGTTACAGACAATGAAATACTGGCAAACTCGTCAGTATCTACAGAAACTCACATTAGTGCTTCGAAGATTAAAATAAAACGTTGTGATACACAGTTTTTTTCAAAACGAAGGTGATATAAATGGTAGGTTAGGTTATATCCCGATAGATTTACACATCCTAACAAGGGTGTTAGGTGAATGTGTGTGTTGTAAAATATGTGGAGGGCCAGTTAGTTTACATGAAGACAGTGAGGTGTCAAATGGACTAGCCAGGAACCTTATCATTAATTATGCCAGTTGTAAATATACTAATTCATTTTGGAATTCTGATAAGTGTAAAGATAATTATTTTGAAGTAAATGTTAGGTGGTGTTATGGATTGAGAGCTATTGGCGAAGGACACACTGCACAGAAACAATGTGTGCCATGATGAATATGCCACGTCCACCTTGTAAAATCGAAAAAGAAGCAGGATTTATTGGAGCTGCTGTGGAATCTGTTGCATGTGAGTCAATGAAGGGTGCGGCAAACGAATCTGTTGAAATAAATGATGGTATGACTGACATACCAGTAGCTTTTGATGGCACTTGGCAGAAGTGCGGCTACACTAAGAATTCTGTTGCTGTGTGGGTACTGGAAAGGTAATAGATTTCCAGATTTTAACCAAACATTGTTATACGTGTAAATTAGGGAATGAAGAAGGGCATATCGGTGACAGAAATTATGAACGAACAAGCAAGTGGTGGTATGGAGGCCACTGCAGTTACTGAAATTTTTAATCGATCTGTGAACGAAAGGGGAGTGTGTTACACTAGGTTCTTAAGTGGTGAAGAATCAAAAGCATATAACACTGTAGTAGCCGCTCAGCCTTATGGTGAGAAGATTATCACAAAACAGGAATGTGTTGGTCATGTCCAGAAGAGGATGGGCACAAGGTTGAGGAAGTTGAAACAAAGCTTGAGAGACAAGAAACTTTCTGATGGTAAAACCATAAGAGGCAGGCTGACAGACAAAATGATGAACTAAAGCAGTATTATGGGATGGAAATTAGAAATAATACCGAGGATTTGTTGAAAATGAAACAGGCAGTATGGGCTACCTTCTTTAATAAACTGTAAACTGATGAAAAACCAGTAGACCGCCGTTGCCCCCCTGGACCTGATTCATGGTGCAATTACCGCAATGCCCAGTACTCAAACAGTTCATACAGCCATAAACATTCCATCATCAGCAGTCAAGGATATCATAAAACCTATTTACAGAGACCTGCCAAATCCTGGATTACTGAAGATGTGTCTCCATCGCTTACTAAAAAACGCTTCTGTTGAAATGAAGACGCTGAAGTAGGGGGTCAGTGATGCTGTTATTGCTTTTAATGATGGTAACATTGGTTGGGTGAAAGTGCTACAGCATTTGGGAATTAATCCTGGAGCAAACTGCATCAGAGAACTTGAACGGATGGACAAGGTTCGCATTTATAAAGCAGAGTACACAGCACAGTTGGCCACTAAGGAGTCCAGAAAGAAGAAAAGAAGAAAAAACTGGGAAAAGATCAAGAGGATGATATACAGTATGGTACATGGTGCTTCAGGGCGACTAAAAAAAAAAATTAAGCGTATATTGAGTTACAGTTCCTGAAAATTTACATTTTCTGTTGTATTTGTCCCTAAATCTCATAACCACTTCGAGTAGGGTATTCAAATTTTCAGGGAGTAATAACATACATATTCTGAGTCTACTGAACTAAAAGAAGAACATAACGTTATGTATAATTAAAATTATTTAGGATAACGTACAATAAAAGTACACACAATTTTAACTGTGTAATTAAAAAATTGTATTTCTGAAAGCAGTGGCTGAAATGCAGTTATTGTAGCTCAGTAGACTCAGAACATACAGTTTAATGTCCTGTAAAAGTTTCCTGTCAATGGCTACAGTGATTCCTGAAATACAGGGAAGCCAAGTCATTAAATTTAACATTGTCGGGATAGGGCGTTCCAACTCCACTTAAGGAGGAAAAATCGCACTTGCAAGATATCAGCCTCAGCAATCGACCCCGCGCGGTGCTTTTGGTCATAATTCTGATAGTATGCAGTTAGAAACTAATGAAAATACAGGTTTTAAATATGCACGCGCACTCATTCTTCAGCCGGCCGGGGTGGCCGAGCGGTTCTAGGCGCTTCAGTCTGGAACCGGGCGACCGCTATGGTCGCAGGTTCGAATCCTGCCTCGGGCATGGATGTGTGTGATGTCCTTAGGTTATTTAGGTTTAAGCAATTCTAAGTTATAGGGGACTGATGAGCTCAGATGTTAAGTCCCATAGTGCTCAGGGCCATATGAACCATTTTGAACTCATTTTTTGTCGCTAGCTCCGCTCCACAGCAGAGGCCTAACCCCGAGCGCAAAGTACTATGCAGTGAAGAAAGTAAGAGGTTTGTGTTCAGAATGTCGGTGAACCAACAAGAGACAGTGCGGGTTCTCAGGGAGCGCTACGGAATGACGGTCAAATTGCAACGTTTAAACGTCAAAGAAGAAGAGTCCCTGAAAGTCGTGATTGGTGAGCATCATTATTTGCGACTTTTGGACTAACTTTCCATAAAGGACAAACAAAAACGTAGGGAGCATATTTAATGCTATTATTTACGACTTCCGATTTCGTTATACACTGAAGCGCCAAAGAAACTGGTATAGGCATGCGTATTCAAATACAGATGTATGCAAACAGACGGAATACGACGCTGCGGTCAGCAACACGTATATAAGCAAACAAGTGTCTGGCGCAGTTGTTAGATCGGTTACTGCTGCTACAATCACAGGTTACCAAGATTTAAGTGAGTTTGAACGTGGTGTTAAAGTCGGCGCACGAGCTATGGGACACAGCGTCTCCGAGGTAGCAATGAAGTAGGGATTTTCCCGTTCGACCATTTCACGAGTGTACCGTGAAAGCAGGAATTCGGTAAAACATCAAATCTCCAACATCACTGCAACATCCTTCAAGAACTGGACCAATGACGACTAATGAGGATCGTTCAACGTGACAGAAGTGCAACCCTTTCGCAAATTGCTGCAGATTTCAATGCTGGACCATCAAGTGTCAGCGTGCGAACCATTCAACGAAGCATAATCGATATAGGCTTTCGGAGCCGAAGGCTAACTCGTATACTCTTGATGACTGCACGACATAGAACTTTACGCCCCGCCTGGCCACTTAACACCGACATTGGACTGTTGATGACTGGAAACATGTTGCCTGGTCCGACGAGTATCGTTTCAAATTGTATCAAGCGGATGGACGTGTAACCGTATAGAGACAACGTCATCAATCCATGGACCCTGCATGTCAGCAGGGGACTGTTCAAGCTGGTGGGGGCTCTGTAATGGTGTGGGGCGTGTGCAGTTGGAGTGATAATGGGACCCCTGATAGTCTAGATACGACTCTGACAGGCGACACGTACGTAAGCATTCTGTCTGACCACCTGCATCCATTCATGTCCATTGTGCATTCCGACGGACTTGGGCGATTACAGCAGTACAATGCGACACTCCACACGTCCGGAATTGCTGCAGCGTGGCACCAGGAGCACTCCTCTGAGTTAAAACATTCCCGCTGGCCATCAAACTTTCCAGACTTGAACATTATTGAGTATATCTGGGATGCCTTGCAACGTGCTGTTCAGAAGACCCCTCCACCCCCTCGTACTCTTACGGATTTATGGACAGCCCTGCAGGATGCATGGTGTCAGTTCCCTTCAGCACTACTTCAGACATTAGTCGAGTGCATGGGCACGCCCTCGTGATGCGGCATTTCTGCGTGCCTGCACGGACCCAACACGATATGAAGCAGGTGTACCAGTTTCTTTGACTCTTGGGTATAGACGTCATAGATAACTTCACGAATGAAGACGTGCTAGATATAGTACAAATAGTGGACTGACGTTCGCTGCTTATTTACGAGGGGTTGACGGTAACGATAGTGAGGCTATTTTTACCACAGACATATTCTGTTAATTGAGTTTGGCGGTTGGAGAACGGAAAGGAAAGGAACTATTGATGTCAGCCGTATGCGGACTTCATGCAGAATCAGTGACAATATGTGGAAATGTGGCCACACAGGGATTCAAAAGCGGGATTTTCCTTTTTACAAGGCAGCTGCATTAATCACTGAGACGTCCGGACACAGTGTTAATTGCACTTGCGCGGACTATCTCGGCACGCTTCCCAGCCAACCCATACTCCCATCCAGTGTCTCCTATTCGCAGTCCCTGTCCGTGCTTGCAACTTGGAGAACGTAATTACAATGAAATGAACACCCTTAGCCGCTTACAGGCGTTGACATACGTCAACGGGGACAGATGAAAATGTGTGCCCCGACCGGGACTCGAAACCGGGAGCTCCTGCTTACATGGCAGACGCTCCATCCATCTGAGCCACCGAGGACACAGAGGATAGTGCGACTGCAGGGATTTATCTCTGGCACGCCTCCCGCGAAACGCACATTCTCAACGTATTGTCCCGCTCTGCCGCTCTACATTCGTAGTGCCTCCGCCCATTATACTCATTACTCGCGGCGCGTTGCCGATTCCCGTAAGAGTTCGGGCCCTGTTTGTGAATTCGCACAGAAGAAGAAGGGTATCTGTTCTTTCGGACATGTCCGAAAAAACAGATACCGTCTTAGCATATATATTGGAGAACGTAGTTGTGCATCCGCACTGAATGTGTTGGATTCACTGGTCATTGAGGCGAATCAATTCTATGAATGCGTGGTGTCTATTCTTTCGGACACATCTGTTTTTCAGGACAGTCAAGAGGAACTTAAATTATTAAAATGGAAAAGTGACGTGTACGTGTAGAGTAAATGTGTTGAAAACCGGGGTACACATCAACAAATGTTTTCCAAGGTCAACATTATCTGTCAAGGTAAATTTAATAGCCCATTAAGAAAAAAGATGACGATCAACGCCGTTAACATACAGTAGTGGTGCGTTCAAGCAGCAATGGAGGTGGGATTAGATAGGTTTAAAGCATTTGCTGGTTGGGTGTCCACTTTGAAGAAAAAACATGGTATTGATGTGCGAGAAATAACTGCATGTGGAAGAGTTCGTCATTCCGAGGTAATATAGAAACGGTCGGTACAACATAATATGGAGCAGACAGGGTTTGATTTAGAAATCACGTCCGGTCTATCTCTTGCCAAAAAAGAGACGGAACACGACACAGCCGTGTCGTGCTATCAGCAAAATAGTGCCAACAGCATGTGCAGATGGACGCTTAATATCACCTACCGCCTCGGTTTGTAATTTTAAAATATCTGACCAGAACGTTTGGGCATCGAGTCAAAGTTTGCTCCGCGCGGACAGTATTGTAGCAGTCGCCTCATGTTCTGGAAAAGTCAACAAGGAACATCTAGGGATGTGGTGACAGAAGATGTTTTCTAAAATCGTCGAAGTTGACAGCAGAACAGTTTTAACAGTGGACTAATTTTCCGGCCAGAAAACCTTGACAGTGCATGAAGAGCACGGAGCAGAAGACACTGCAATTTCTGTATTGACGATACTACCAGATGGGACAACACACTGTCAACTTCTGGACGTATTTGGCTTCCGGATGTTCAAGGATTCTGGCTGCAGGTTTATCAATTCCGCACGACAATCCGGAGAAGTTATTCGGAGAAGAAGAGGCTGGCAGATGATAAAGTAGAGTGGAGAGCTGCGTAAAATTAGTCTTCAGACTGAAGACCACAGCAACAACGTAAGCTTGTAAGTAATTAGAGTCAAAGTACCTTAGATGCGATAGATATAGTTCGAGTATTTATTTATTAGTATTAAAATTGCATAAATGGACCAAAAATCGTTTTGCATCACCATCACTACCTGCATTGCTTGTGTTATTTAATACCTCTTTCCCAATAGTCTTTTTACTGCAGAAAATTGTTACATACAAGCCATCTGTGTAATAGAGGTAAAAAGAAACTAGCATTGTCAGTTCGAGGGCAACTGGAAGAGCTATGTCGATCCAGGTAGTACACGAACGTTTCCGCGAAATCAAATGGCCTCCTGGTATCCATTACCAACATTCTAAAAAAAAATAAAAGGAAAATATAAATGGATAAATAAAAGCGTAGTGGCTGAATAAAATGGGAATGGGAACACATGGAATGGCCCCTTTATCAGCGGTGCAGGCTTTAGTTCTTCAACGAACGCAGAATTTCTGTGACAGCTCTTATTTACGGATGTAAGTAGATGGACAAAATCCTCTAACATACTGTCCAATCCTACAGTCAACTTTTCGGGGATCGGTTCTTCTGTAAGGACGACAATGTACGACTACACAGCGCCCATCTCGTAAACACCTGCCTCCATTATGCATCAATCAACCAAATGGAATGGTCTGCAGTACCTGCTTCGATGAATCTGGGTTGAGACCCTGCGTCGTTGCAGGAAGCCTTCGAACCGCCTCTCGAGAGTCGTCGTCGAACAATGGGACGGATGATGCCGGCCGAAGTGGCCGTGCGGTTAAAGGCGCTGCAGTCTGGAACCGCAAGACCGCTACGGTCGCAGGTTCGAATCCTGCCTCGGGCATGGATGTTTGTGATGTCCTTAGGTTAGTTAGGTTTAACTAGTTCTAAGTTCTAGGGGACTAATGACCTCAGCAGTTGAGTCCCATAGTGCTCAGAGCCATTTTTCTGAATGGGACGGATGTCAGCAGGAACATCTCGATCAAGCTGATGCAACACCTGTTCATGGTCTGTTGGGGGATCTTGCAAGTTTCCTACTCCACTTGGATATCTGTTGGCTCAGTTTCTTGGGGCAGGTACCATCCTCGAGCTCTAAGTCCACATTGCTAACCTTAGGTTAGTTAGGTTTAACTAGTTCTAAGTTCTAGGGGACTAATGACCTCAGCAGTTGAGTCCCATAGTGCTCAGAGCCATTTTTCTGAATGGGACGGATGTCAGCAGGAACATCTCGATCAAGCTACGGACAGTGTACCAAGGGGGATCCAGGTATTATTTTATTAAGAAAAAAGTAGGAGAAGAAGCCAGAGTAATGGTATATCTCAGTGAAACATAGTGACACGTCCATAATTTTGCACAGTTGGCCAACAAATTCTCAGTAACAAGATGCATTTCCTCTAAGCGGATGATCTTGCTGTACAGAGGAAAAGTTTTGAACCTGTTGATGAGCAGCTAACAAGGGCCCTGTCTACCAAATCAACATTGTTGTTGTTGTGGTCTTCAGTCCTGAGACTGGTTTGATGCAGCTCTCCATGCTACTCTATCCTGTGCAAGCTTCTTCATCTCCCAGTACCTACTGCAGCCTACATCCTTCTGAATCTGCTTAGTATATTCATCTCTTGGTCTCCCTCTACGATTTTTACCCTCCACGCTGCCCTCCAATGCTAAATTTGTGATCCCTTGATGCCTCAAAACATGTCCTACCAACCGATCCCTTCTTCTTGTCAAGTTGTGCCACAAACTTCTCTTCTCCCCAATTCTATTCAATACCTCCTCATTAGTTACGTGATCTACCCACCTTATCTTCAGCATTCTTCTGTAGCACCACATTTCGAAAGCTTCTATTCTCTTCTTGTCCAAACTATTTACCGTCCATGTTTCACTTCCATACATGGCTACACTCCAAACAAATACTTTCAGAAATGACTTCCTGACACTTAAATCTATACTCGATGTTAACAAATTTCTCTTCTTCAGAAACGCTTTCCTTCCCATTGCCAGTCTACATTTTATATCCTCTCTACTTCGACCATCATCAGTTATTTTGCTCCCTAAATAGCAAAACTCCTTTACTACTTTAAGTGTCTCATTTCCTAATCTAATTCCCTCAGCATCACCTGATTTAATTTGACTACATTCCATTATCCTCGTTTTGCTTTTGTTGCTGTTCATCTTATATCCTCCTTTCAAGACACTGTCCATTCCGTTCAACTGCTCTTCCAAGTCCTTTGCTGTCTCTGGCAGAATTACAATGTCATCGGCGAACCTCAAAGTTTTTACTGCTTCTCCATGAATTTTAATACCTACTCCGAATTTTTCTTTTGTTTCCTTTACTGCTTGCTCAATATACAGATTGAATAACATCGGGGAGAGGCTACAACCCTGTCTCACTCCTTTCCCAACCACTGCTTTCCACAGACAAAATGCATGAGACTAAATCTTTTAAAAACACATGCATGTGCATTTCATTTAAGATCTGGACTAGCAAGACAAAAACTCGTACTATATCGATAGGGCCTGCAGCTGCAACACAAATACACTCAAGCATCGAAGAGCATTTCTTAACAGGTCTCTGACCTATAAAATTCGTTGCATTCGAATTCCTAAGCAAATAACAGCGAGGATGAACGCTATGAAGAAACTTATTTGCAGTAAATGGGGAACAAATCCATCTGTCCTCCGAACAACAGGTGAGGCCCTATGCTCTTCAGCTGCAGAGTATGTCTGCCTGCCCATTCTGGAATAGACCCTCCAACGGGAAAGATGGGGACTTAGAGCTCGAGGATGGTACCTGCCCCAAGAAACTGAGCCAACAGATATCCAAGTGGAGTAGGAAACTTGCAAGATCCCCCAACAGACCATGAACAGGTGTTGCATCAGTAAAGACAAATCTATCAAAGTGGAAGTATCAAGATGACAGTGACATTTTCTGCTATTGTGGTGAGGTGCGGGATATCGCACACACATTAAAATGTCCTGCCATTCCTTAGAAATGAACCTTCTAAAGTCTATGGTTGGGAAACGATACAGCTATTGATGTGGTCCTAAACTGGGTCGAAACTTTACAAGAGATAACAAGGATCAGAGATGGATGACATGGCTGAAAATTCGTCCAGATTCGAAAAAGTAATAAGTGAATGTGATCCTTAGTACGCAGTTAAAATAAAATGATAAGTTCAATGGAAAGTTGAACTTTAAAATTATTAAATGATTGCAGAAACTAAAAGATACCGAAAGAATTCCATTATGTGCTATTACCAAACGAGCAACCCCCTTAGCGACTGTTACTGTAAATAGGGAATTTTTCCCAGTCTTTTTTCGCTTTTAAGACCAAACCTACAAGTTACAGAGCACATTATTGTGGTAGATGTACAGATCATCTAGTAGTGATGGACTCTGCTCAGGCAGGTCGAATTTAGTCAAATAGGTCAGATTTTAAATTGTATGACTTGTGGTTTCCAGGGCTCCCACTCTATCAACATCCGAATGGTTGCTCTGTCTCTTCCACCTTCTTTAAATTTCTTGTTCCACTTTGTAACGGTTAGATAATTTCGAGTATTATTAATATATTATATTGTTACTATTTTCTGTATATTTCGGTTATGTTACTCGTTGTAACGATAATTTTTACATGGAAACTCTTTCCAAAGATATTTACAAATTCATGTCCAACTTACTCACATCGTAAATATGACCCAGTTTCGAAAATCAGCTGACAGGTCTAAAGAAATATATCAATAAAAAGATCAATAGTAATTATGAGCTAAACTAGACACTTTCAGATAAGAGGCAACACACACACACACACACACACACACACACACACACACACACACACACACACACACGTTGTAAAGGAATAATTCAATGAAGAGAGAATAAGAAACCTAGTTAGCTGACCCACGTCATGAGGATCCATCAGCCAATAAAACGTCCTGGGTTTCACCTTATGTTCACGCAACGGTCGGATATAGGTAAGGTTAAATAGATGTCATCTGTCTTTCATCGTAAGCAGAATAAATACAACGCATGTCAATTGAGAAACGTCGCATAGTCGGAGGAAAAAATCTTTAGATTTCCAGTGGAGAAGTGAATATTTGATTCATACTTCCATTACAGAATTTCTTTAATAACTTTCATAACAGAGGACTACCCTTCCTGGAAACTGTCTTCCAGAAGTTAGGCTGGACGTTGACTGAGAGTAGAATGGGATTTCTATGTCACAGGTTCCAGAGTGAAACCATTCCTTTGGAGATACAAGGTATTTAGGTTTCACCTGCACTGGTCAGAGTCAGCCATCACAGGCACTACCTGACCATCATCAGTCAGATGTGCCCATGTAATTTTCTACCATAGACAAAGACATTAATTCTTCAATTTTATCAAATGTCGCTCTACGAAATTAGCTATATTTGCTTGATTTCCTCACACTGACTCTATCTTTCCAGATTAATAATTATTCAGATCACACCCTTTCAACTGTACTTAGTATGTATTAGTTTAGCATGGAGGAAAATGTAAGAAATTTGTAATCATAAAATATATTGTGTTTTTTATTAAATATTATTGTTTCTGTTTTAATGATATGAGGCGTTGAATCATGTGCTTCTGGCGGTCAGTAAAATAGATTCTTATGACATTTAATAGTATTAAGGCATTTGATGTAAGTCTGTCATTCTTGTGAATGATTACTGTGTCATTTAGATTGATTGAATCATTTGCAGCCAATGACGCCAAACGCTAATTTCCATTTCCAATGTAAATAGCGAGCTGATTTAAACTTTGCTTCAGTGAAAACATGAAATTTTTTCATATGTAAAATTTATAGGGCTTAAAACTGCAGCAGCAAAATAAACATTTTGAAGAGCAGTTGGATTCTGAATTGCTAAGTAGGAACATGTTGATTGTGAAAGCCATCTATGACTATTTTGTTAAGTATGTATTGGCAGTGTGATGTTCGTTATTAAGGATACAGGATACTTTTCCAGCACAATATTATGTAGAAATCAACACCTATTTCTTTCAGATACTGTTTATAATGTACATGTTTCAAAGATTTTTTTCTTGATATCAGGTAATACTGTACACAAATTAGAAGTATTTTGAATATTTTTGAACATGCTTAGGGTAAAAAAATTACAAATGAATTGATGCAATTTTTTTTCCAAAATGCTTCGTCAAATTGACGTACTATTTAATCCAATGTTATATATTTGAAGGAGACCACATTTTATCAGATATGCATGACATGATGGCTGAGGTACTAGACCTATTTAATTCCACCTATTATGTATATTAGAAGGATACAAAAATATCACTGCGCACATTTTAATTTTCATAATTTTTTCCTTATAAAATGTTATTTTTCTATAATTTAGTTGATTCTGCAACAAATCTTAGGTCAACTACATAAGTATGCACTATTTCAAGTCATAGAAAAAAATTTAGAGCAATGTCTTATAAAATTTAGGAAATATTTGTACCTAAATTCCGAAAAATACAACTTTCGGGAAATTGTGAATGAAGATATGAGTCCCATTGAATTGTGCCTCAGAACATTCCTGAGGCATAGTCTTCATACTGCAGCATTTCTTCATCTTCAAACTTCCTCTTGGCATTCTGTTTTGCTTCTTTGGTAACTTGAAGATCGAATCTTTCAGCTTCATGCATATGTTGCATCAAGTGCAACAACACACAGTCTTCATACTGCAGCATTTCTTCATCTTCGAACTTCCTCTTGGCATTCTGTTTTGCTTCTTTGGTAACTTGAAGATCGAATCTTTCAGCTTCATCCATATGTTCCATCAAGTGCAACAACAATGTCCCTGGTTCCACTAATATTTACAGTTTCTTCTACTGCATGTTTCATAGATACTTTAGACACAACCGTCAAGGAACGTAAAAGTATTTTTATGTACTTGCTGAACGTACTGGGAGGAGGAGGAAGGTCCGTCAAACCACAAAACGTTTGAGTAGGCTTTTTTCCTTTTCCTATTGCATGCATTGCATACACTAACTTCAAATTCACATCATATTAATTATGCACACTGTTCGAACTCATTTTCGAGGTAGATTTATTGCAGGATCTACACAGAACAACTAATTTTGACGCTAAACCTTTCCTACTATTTTGTTGTTCAGTTATTTCTAGACAGCCTACATCATCACATTGTTTACATTTCGCCACCTCATTTAACAAAGAAAATAAGATGCCCACATCAACAACAAGTCCACTACAAACAGCGTCATTGTTAACACAAAAATTTGAATGACCAGGAGGCATGTCATGTGGAAGTTTCTTCCCTAAAGAACTGATACATGAGTTCCTTTCAACAGTGTGGCTGGTTTTGTTTGTGAACTGGTTACCAAGGAAATTCCTTTTATTGAATTTAATGATGCGTGGCATAGTTCGTATTTATTGCACACTAAAGGATATGTACTTCGAGAAATATATGTAGCACATCGGCAACAAACATTCAGTAACACGTGAATAAACTGCTTCAGCGAAACAAAAGTAAATACTACCAAAGATAATCATTTACAGACACTAGTAACCTGCACTGTACCAACATACACAATGTATTGTACGTATAATCGCTGGAAACAGAAAGTTCACAGTTCTTTTCTAAATAATACTGGTATCTGTAACAGAAATAAAGGGGGCGTGGTGGCATACATGAATGTAACTTTAAAATTTGGTATATCATCATCATCATCTTGGACAGTTTCCAGCCACTGGCTGGGTCTGTCGGGAACACAAGCCTCTCCATCGTGTTCTGTCTTTCCACCATTCCACCTCTTCCACCTTCGTCCAGTTCTCTCCTCTTCTCGTCACACATTCCTTCACTCCCTTCACCCATCTATCTCTTGGTCTTCCTCTGGGCCTCTTCCCCTCCGGTTGCAGATCAAACATCCTCTTTGGAATTCTTCCCTCATCCATTCTCTTCATTTGTCCATACCACTGCAGTCTTGATTTTTCTATCCTGTTCTGTACTGGTTTCTCCTTTAGTCTTTCCCTCACATACACATTTTGCAATCTGTCTCGTCTTGTTACACTCAACCTGCTCCTCTGGAACTTCATTTCACTAGCCTGTAATCTACTTTTGTCGCTTTTGTGCATTACCCATGTCTCACTTCCGTATGCCAATATGGGGACAAAGTAGGTTTGGTATATAATTCCCTTGGATTTCTGTGGCACCTCCTTGCTCCAAATAAGCCCCCTAATGCATTTGTAGAACTGCCCTGCTTTTCTGCACCTTTCATTTATTTCCATTGCGTTTCCCCCCTTACTTTCAATCATGCTTCCCAGGTACTTGAAGTTCTCTACCACTTGTAGTTTTTCCCCTCCACAAGTTATATCCACATTTGGCCTATTCTTCTTCCTTGTTGTGACAATTATTTCACTTTTCTTTGCAGAGAAATGCATTCCATATTGTGCTGCCGTTGCCTCCCATGCATCTAACTGCTCTTGCACCTCTTTCTCGCAATTTCCCCATAACATCAGGTCGTCGGCAAAAAGCACTGCTTTCATTTTATGATCTCCAATTGCATCTGATACTTGCTGTAGGATTTCATCCATAACAATAACAAACAATAAAGGCGAAAGTGCACTTCCCTGTCGCAGCCCATTTTCCAGCTTGAACCATGCAGTACGTTCCCTCCCCACTTTCACACAACTCTCACTTCCCTCATACATTTTTCTGACTTTTCGTGTTATCTCTTCATCTATCCCTTTTGCGTTCAGTACATCCCAGAGCTTGTCCCTACAGATACTGTCATACGCCTTCTCAATATCTAAAAAGGCCATGATTAAGTCCTTCCCGTACTCATAGTGCCTTTCCTGCAGTTGCCTTACCGCAAATATGAGGTCCGTTGTTGATCTTCCCGGTCTGAAACTGTACTGCTCCTCTTGCAGTCTACTTTCAATACTGCTTCTTATTCTCTTCTCCAGGATCTTTTCATAGATTTTTCCACAGTGGCATAGCAGGGTGATTCCTCTGTAGTTCTCACATCTCCTTTTATCCCCTTTCTTGAAGATCGGGACTATAATTCCTTTCTTCCAATCCTCAGGAATTCTGTTCTCCTTCCACACCACCCTCAGCACTCTGTATAGCCACTGGGTTCCTACTTCTCCTGCTGCTCGTATCATATCCACTGTTACTTCGTCCCAACCTGGTGCCTTGCCCCCTTTCATCCTCTTTATGGCTTCTTCCACTTCATTTCAAGTTAGATCATCAATTTCCCCACTATTATAATCGTCTGCTGCCTTAGGCTCTCCATCGCTGTTAGTTACCCGCTTGGCGGCATTCAACAGATCTTCAAAGTACTCCTTCCAAATCTTTTTGAGCTCATGCATTTCCTCCACAACTCTTCCATTATTATCCATGATCCTCAGGCACTCGCTTCTGTTGTTCCTCTTATTTCTTACCATGGTGTAAAGTACTTTTTTGTTCCCTTCACTGTCCTCTTCTAACATTCTTGTCCATTTTTCCATCCACTTCTTCTTCTCCGCCCTTACTATGGTCTGTGCCGCTTTCTTGCTTTCCTTATATTTTACCCTAGCTTCCTCTGTTCGGGTCTGGAACCATTCTCTGAAGGCTTTGTTCTTTCGAAGTACTGCCTCTTTACATATGTTGTTCCACCATGGGGTTTCCTTACTTCTCCTCTTTGTGCTAGTTCTTCCGCACACAGTCTCCGCTGCCTCAACTAGAGCCCTCTTAAAATCTCCCCATTCTTCTTCCACTGTTCTCTGATCTTCCTTTGGCAGCTTCTTCCTGATCAGTGTCTGGTACTGGGTCCTCCGTTCATCCTCTTTCAGCATCCATGTCTTCAGCCTTTTCTCCTGTATATCTGTTGCCCTCGTATCTTTTTTCTCTCTCAGAGGTGGCTACCAACAGCCGATGGTCACTGTCTAAGGCCTCAGATGGAATGACCTTAACATCTGTGAGGCTGCTCATCATCTGCCTATCCACTAGTACATAGTCTACTACTGAAGTTTGGGACCAATCTCCACTGTACCAAGTTATTTTGTGGCTACTTCTCTTCTTGTACCAGGAATTTGCGATCGCCAGCCCATTCCTCTTGCAGAATTCCAGCAACTATTTTCCTTCTCTATTTCGGTTCCCCCAGCCCTCTGGTCCCATTATCTCCTCGAATCCTTTCCTGTCTGTGCCAACATGTGCATTGAGGTCCCCTATTACAATCTGATTACCTCCATTTAGCTGCTTTTGCATGTCATCTTCAAATTCCTCCTTCTCCTTTTTTGTACACCCCACCTGTGGGGCATATGCTTGGATTATTTCAATGCTTTTTCCTTTCACTCGTACTCTGGCTTTTATCATTCGATCATTGATACCTTCCACCTCCTCCTGCAGCCCCTCTCTGACCACTATTGCCACTCCATTTCTTCCCCTCTCATTCCCTATCCAGTACAGTTTACATCCTTTACTTAGTGGTTTTTCACCAACTCTTCTCCACCTAGTCTCAGCAAGTCCCAAGATGTCCAATTTCCTCCTTTCCATCATTTCTACAATTTCCTCTAACTTCCCAGTTAGAGTCCTTACGTTTAAGGTGCCCAGTCGTAAACCATCTCGTAATCCTTTTCCATTGCTTGGTCGGTTTCCTTTAAATCCGTTCCGTGATCCGAGGCATGTTCCCTTTTTAAAAGCAGTTGGTTTATCCACTACTGGCTTGCTAGGCCTATCGCACATATAGGTCATTTTTCATTTGAAACCCTATAATGTATATATCAATGTAATCAGGAAAGACTATAGAATTTAATAAAGTAATTGTGACAGATTTGTTAATAAACACCTCATGAAATATTTAAAGAAAGGTTCTTGGTCCTATATCAACAAAATGATGAAACTGAAATACATACATAATTTTAGAAGCAAACTCATAGATATGCAAGGCCTGAAAGAAGCCTCAGTCAAGTTCAGTACCATAGAATTGTGAATACTGGTTTCAAATTTTACATTTTGTAATAAGTTACAACTTTAGATACAGCTATTAGTGGAGTTCCATATGAATCAATATGACTTAGTGAAAACTGACCAAAGAATAATTTGAGTGCAGAAAGAGTAAATTAAGAGAGAGGTAAACTATTACTGTCAGTAAAAGAAAGCGTCATACGTCGTTGTTGGCTGGGAGACCCCAAAGGGTAACTGACACAATTATGCGTAAGGAAATAAAAATAATAAATAAGTAATGTCAATCATAAATTGTTTGACACACGCTACTTGTTGACAGTAGTTTATTTAAGGGGACTAGTTTCAGGCGTTGCACATCATCAATGTTATCTGTATTACCCAAAAGACATATTTTTTTTTCTAAAACGTTAGGCATTGTGTAATATCACTGGTTGTGTGGTTCTGTTTCTGTAAGTGTGCGCTATGTGGAGATGGGTTCATATTTTATAAACATTTAAGTAATACCTATATATGGCAGTATCAGTAGAACTGAGTAAAGTGCATATTTGTTGAAGTAAAGTTCGATCTCTCAGCCCTTAAATAACATTGAAAATTAATTGAATTCTCAGCCCTGTAATAAGACTGAAATTTAGCTGAGCTCTGATTTTAACTTATGGACCTATCTAAATAGACGACTCTTTGAGCTACATCTCTAATGGTACCCCTTTCGTTTTTCTCCTTCCGAGATGAACAGCTATCAATAGATTACCATAGAGATGAGATATTCGCTCAGAATATTTTGACTGGGTCAAGGAAATTCAAATGAAAGGTGCTATAATTCTACTTAAATAGTTTTACAATCTTTTGCTATGGTTGTCCCTTGACAATACCTTTAGTACAATAATATAATTTGTGAAAACAATTACTATAGTACAATAATAGTGGAACAAGAAATATATGTCCATCAAATAACAAGGGGTGATATATCACATCATGGGGAATAACTCTTGTTGGAAACAAAGTATTCTATGACGCTTCCCAGCGTCGCTGGATGTCTTTTATAATAGTTATGCCCCTCAGAGACGGCAGAGCATTGGCACTCTGTGGCCATAGTATGCCGTGTGTGTTGCCTATAATCCAGTTATCTGCTCCACACGAATCAGGGTAGGCCGACCTTCTAAAACATCTTTCTGTCAATTTACTGGAGAAGGTAGTAGTAGTAGCTTTATTCATCCATAGATCTCTTTTTACAAGGATATAGGACATGTCAAAGTATTTACAGGTTTAGACCAATTTAAAATAAGCTAATTCGTATACACATATATTTACAGAATTCTAGTTAGAGACAATCATTAGATTTACTCCTGGTATACAATACTTTTCTTACAAATAACTTATTAAATAATATAATGCCACACTGTTCACTCATATCTCACTATCAGTCACTGTACACACTATACACACATTGTTTCATGACACTTCACTCACCACACACACACACACACACACACACACACACACACACACACACACACACTGGTGATCTCTGGGCCATTTTCTGTACCGCAACTACCCATTTGCTATCCTGAAAAACTGAGTCAGCATCCCTCCATAATGAATGAGATGTTGAGCTCAGAAAGAGGAAGCGGTGTTAGTATTGTGCTATGTATAGCTTGGGGTAAGTATTTCTAGAAAGGAAAGAAGAAGGAAAATACATAAAGTGAAGGTGTTATGTGGAATGTTGGATGTTTTATAATCATCATTATTATTATTATTTATTCATATAACATTTTTTTATCAAACGCCTACTCTGTTTTATCTAAGTAATCCTTCAATGTATAAAATGTATTGCATAATAAGTACTTTTTAGCTGCCTTTTTAAATAAGTCTATTTTTGCAATTTCTTCAATATCTTTTGGTAATTTATTGTACAGTTTTATTCCTTTGTAGAAAATGCTGTTCTGAGTTTTATTTTTATTTTTTCTTGGTAAATGTAAGTTGAGTCTATCTCTTGTTGCATGGTCAAAGACAGAGCTGTTTGTACAGTAATTAGCAATGTTATTTTTGATGTGTACTGTGGTGTCACCGCCAGACACCACACTTGCTAGGTGATAGCCTTTAAATCGGCCGCGGTCCGTTAGTATACGTCGGACCCGCGTGTCTCCACTATAAGTGATTGCAGACCGAGCGCCGCCACATGGCAGAGAGACTTCCTAGCACTGGCCCAGTTGTACAACCGACTTTGCTAGCGATGGTTCACTGACAAAATACGCTCTCATTTGCCGAGACGATAGTTAGCATAGCCTTCAGCTACGTCATTTGCTACGACCTAGCAAGGCGCCATTACCAGTATCACCACTGTAATCATGTACCGTCAAGAGCGACGCTCATCATTAATGGATTAAAGTTAAGTATTCCACCAGCTACGTCCTTTTTTCTAAAGTCTAATTTCCTTGTCCTGTTCCAGACCTCACGCCCGCCTGCGTGAGCTAAAACGCGTGCCTTTCGGCTTCCTCTAATAATACGGTGTTGGCTTTCCTGCCAACCCACAACATGTACAACTGACTGGTAAATGTATTCACATGGAGCAGTTAAAATCCCTAGTGTTTTGAATAGATCTGTACAACGAGCTCGACTAGTATTTTTAGTTATTATTCTTATGGCTCTTTTCTAGAGTTTGAAAATTGTGTTCATATTTTGTGCGTTTGTTCCCCAAAAAAGAATGCCATACCTAAGAACTGAGTGTACATATGAATAATGTGTAACTGAAAAAAACTGAATGTTAGACACTGATGATAGGATCCTAAGGGCATAACATGCTGATGACATTCTGTTTGCAAGTACCTTTGTGTGTTCACACCACTTCAACTGAGAATCAATATTCATTCCTAGAAATTTTGCAAACACAGTCTACAGACGTGCCATCTACATTAAATTAAACATGGTCATTTTTCCATCTACATTAAATTAAACACGGTCATTTTTCCTCTTAAAACTGAAATTCATGGCATTAGTTTTCTTCATGTTCAATGTCACTTTATTGCTTATTGACCAATCATAAACTTCCTTGAGAATTTCATTTGCTTTCTCAGCAAGGAGTTCTCTTGTTTTCTCAGTGACTATAATATTGATGTAATCAGCGAAGAGAAATTTTTCACCATGAGTAACACTACTGGGAAAGTCATTGATGTATATCAGGAACAGAGTTGATCCTAATATGCTACCTTGCAGAACCCCTACATTAATGTATTTTGATTTTGACAAGTGTTTTACTAAATGTTGAGATCTATTTCAAGTATGTGTTATCTCTACTCTTTGTACCCTATCTGTTAGATATGATCAAAACCAGTAATTAACTACTCCTCTTATTCCTAATGCCTCTAATTTATTTAATAGAATCTTGTGGTCGACTGTATCAAACGCCTTTGAAAGATCCAAAAATATGCCTGTGACACACTCATCATTATCAAGAGCATCAAGTACAACTTTTGTGAATTCTACTATGGCTGACTCCATATTTTTGCCACTTCAGAAACCAAACTGTGATTCGGATAAAAGATTGCATTTATTCAGGTAATTCATTAATTTGTCTTTCATAATTGCTTCTATTATTTTTGAGAATGCTAACAGCAAATAAATGGGCTGGTAACTTTCTATGTCTTCTGCATTACCTTTCTTAAGCAAAGGTACAACTCTTGCCTGTTTTAACTGCTCTGGAAATGTCCCTGATGTGAAGGACTCATTTATTATATTTGTTAAGGGGTCTTGTATATTCCCTATGCGTTGTTTCAGTACACACATTGGTACGTCATCTAAGCCTACTGACCTTTTATTTTTTAGTTTTTGAACAGTTTTATTCACTTCATTCTCTGTGGTTGGAAGAAACATCATTGTATTTAGTGCAACGTTATTTACACCTGTTATATTTGTTTGGGGGAATTTTTGGTGTAACTTCTCTGCAATACTTGAAAAATTATCGTTTACATAGTTTGCTAAGTGCTGTGGATCATTTATTACTTTATCCCACTCCCTTAGCAGTATGTTATTCTGTGTTTGTTTCCTCTCCCCATTTCCTTTTTATAACATGCCAGACTGTTTTGCTTTTATTCTCTGCATTATATATTATTTTGTCATTAAATAACTTTTTTGCAGCAAACAGCACTTCCTATAGGTCTTTTTGTACCTATGATAGAAATTCTGGATCATTGCTTTGCTTTTATTCTCTGCATTATATATTATTTTGTCATTAAATAACTTTTTTGCAGCAAACAGCACTTCCTATAGGTCTTTTTGTACCTATGATAGAAATTCTGGATCATTGTGGATAATCTTCATGGAATTGAGGTGTTTCAGTGTTATGGAGGACTTCTTAATACCTGCTGTTATCTATATGATTTTGTGAGATGTTGATACAGACATGCATACTTTTGGAAATGCCTTTCCAATGTTCAATTTAAACAATGTGGAGAATTTAGAGAATTTCATATTCACATTGGTTTCCTTATACACTTCATCCCAGCTTTGTTTTTCTAGTTCTTTTTTGATTTCTGACAGATGTCGTTTGTAGGCTTGTAGTTTAGGGAATGATTCGATGCCTGATTTTACTGTTGTTATTTGACAGAGATGGTCTGATAGTCAGAGATCTTTTAGAGCTACATCACATTTTTCCCTGTCAGTATTTGTGACCATATGGTCAATTACTGATGCAGTCGTTGTAGTAACCCTTCTTGCACTATTGACCAATAGGGACATACCAAAACTTTGAAGGATGATTATGAAGGTGCTGCTGGATTCATTTATGATATTAGTGTTGATGTTAATGTCCCCACACAGAATTATGTTGACCTGTGTACTTGAGACTTTATCTGGAACTTCTGTTAATTTAATGAAAATATAGTCCACACTACCGCTGGGAGATCTATACACACACAAAATGATTAATTTCTTGGTGATATCAAGCCCTGTTAATTCAATAGCTGACATTTCAAAGTGTTTGTGTTCACTTACTGTACTGAGTTCATGTCTTGATTTAAACTGTGTTCCTTTTCTGATATAAATGCATGATCCTCCACCCCTTGAAGTAGTTCTGCAGCAGGAGTTTGCCTTTTCATACAATGCTAATACTACATGTAGTTAGCGGAAGCAGCACAACTGGTTAGTAGACCCCGCTGGATCGGTAAAATCTCGTCGACGAGAGACGGCCAATTCAATAAAAAGACGCCTAGCCTCACTGTGAAGTATCAGCGAACATTTTGCCGCTAAAAAATGTTGTTCCCGGTGACATGATCTCTCTCCCTTAGACAAGCAGTCAGTCAGTGTACAAGATGCCGTAACAAACTAAATGAAAATCTTGTGCCTGATAATTCACGAATTGGAACTACTTTTAACAATCACTTTCTAAATCTATCGGTATAAATAGGATTAACTGGTTCCGTTGAAGAAGCAAAAGAATATATTAAAATGTCATTCCACAGAACTTTAAGTAGTTAGAACTAGCACCAACGTCCTTCACTGAAATTAATACAATTATTAAAATTCTTGAGAACAAAAGCTCATGTGATGTTAGTCTAATTTCACACAGAATTCTGAAACGTTATTCCAACTTAATATGTAATGTCCTTAGTGATACATGCAACGTATCACTAGCAGTGGGAATTTTTCCAGACAGCTTAAAATATGAAATTGTTAGAAATCTTCATCAGAAAGGTGGCAAGACAGACTTAAGCAATTATCGTCCAATTTCCTTACTGACAACTTTTTCCTAAATATTCGAAAAAGTAATGTACTCAAGAGTAGTTTCAAACTTCAGTGGAAGCAACTTATTTATCACATCGCAGTTTGGGTTCGACAACTGTTGCTCGACTGAGAATGCTATTTATACACACATCAAAAAAAGTTTTGCGTCACCTCGCTTCTGAGAGTTCCGGAACCTGTACAGAAAATTGGAATAGAAATTAACATAAACATCATTTATTTCCGTTTTATTGCTCATGAAAACCACACATTGTATATTGTACCACCATACAGCAAGAGCTTCAGAGGTGGTGGTCCAGATCGCTGTACACACCAGTACCTCTAATACCCAGTAGCACATTCTCTTGCATTGATGCATGCCTGTATTCTACGTGGGATGCTATCCACAAGCTCATCAAGACACTGTTGGTCCAGATTGTCCGATTCCTCAACGGCGATTCGGCGTAGATCCCTGGTGGGTCAATAAACAGCCCTTTTCAATCTATCCCAGGCATGTTCGATAGGGTTCATGTCTGAAGAACAGGCTGGCCACTCTAGTCAAGCGATGTCGTTATCCTGAAGGGAGTCATTCAAAAGATGTGCACGACGGGGGCGCGAAATGTCGTCCATGAAGACGAATGTCTCTCCAATATGCTGCCGATATGGTTGCACTATCGGTCGGAGGATGGCAATCACGTATCGGACACGAAAAGCATTATCCAACATGGTGGCGTTGCTGTCAGGGTTCCTCTGAGCCATAATCCGTAGGTAGCAGTCATCCACTGCAGCAGTAGCTCTTGAGCGTCCTGAGCGAGGAATGTCATCGACAGCTCTTTTCTCTCTGTATCTCCTCCATGTCCGAACAACATTGCTTTGGTTCACTCCGAGACGCCTGGACACTTCCCTTGATGAGAGCCCTTCCTGGCACAAAGTAACAATGCGGACGTGATCGAACCGCAGTATTGACCGTATAGGCATGGTTGAACTACAGACAACACGAGCCATGTACCTCCTTCCTGGTGGAATGACTGGAACTGATAGGTTGTCGGACCATCTCCGTCTAATACACGCTGCTCATGGGTGATTGTTTACATCTTTGGGCGAGTTTAGTGGCATCTCTGAACAGTCAAAGGAACTGTGTCTGTGATACAATAGCCACAGTCAACGTCTATCTTCAGGAGCTCTGGGAACTGGGGTCATGCAAAACTTTTGTTGATGTGTATATATCCACTCATCAGATAGTACAACCCTTAAATAATATAATATCATGGTTCAAATGGCTCTGAGCACTATGCGACTTAACTTCTGAGGTCATCAGTCGCCTAGAACTTAGAACTAATTAAACCTAACTAACCTAAGGACATCACACACATCCATACCCGAGGCAGGATTTGAACCTGCGACCGTAGCGGTCGCTCGGCTCCAGACTGTAGCGCCTAGAACCGCATGGCATCTCCGGTTGGCCTAAAAAATCATGAGTTGGTATTTTTGTGATCTCTCCAAGGCTTTTGATTGTGTACATTGTGTTATTCTCGTGAATAAACTAAAGTTTTATAAAACTTATGGCTTTATGCACAGCTATTTTGTGTCGTACTTAACAAACAGAATGTAAAAGGTTCTTCCTGGTAAAGAGATGTTTATAGAAAACCAATCGAGGTAGCGCCCTGGATTCTGTTTCAGGAGGACGACGGTTCAAATTCGTTGCCAACTCTCCAGATTTTGATTTTCCGTTATTTCCCTAAATTGCTCCAGGCAAGTGCCGGCATGGTTCCTATGAAATAGCGCGGGCGACGTCCTTCCCCATACTTGAAACAACACGAATCTCAGATGACCCCGATGCCGACAGGATGTTAAACCCAAATCTTCCATCCTTTGAAGGAAGGAGAAGCAGCCGTATAAATATCAAGAGCTCAGATAACAAACCCGTAATAGCCTAAGCAAAGAAGGAAACGTGAAAGGTAGAAGGAATATATATAAGTTCATTTGTCCAGCCATGTTGGCTGTAGTTTCTTCATAATTACTGGAGGTATTTTAAATCCGAGATATTTCCATAAATATATAAAAGTGGTATACAATGGAAACGAACAAAAAGACAGTGTACTAGAAAGGGAAGAGGAAGTAATGAAGATGAGTTAAGACATATGGTACTCTGAGAAGATTTTGACACAGTACTGAAAGACCTAATTCGAAACAACGTCGTTGGAATAGGTGACATTGCGACAGAATTATTGAGATCCTTGGGAGAACCAGCCTTGACAAAACTGTTCTGTTTGGCATGAAAGATATATAAGACAGTCGAAATACCCTAGAATTCATGAAGAATGTGATAAATCCGATTACAAAGAAGGCAGGTGCTGACAGTTACGAATATTACCGAACTATGAGTTTAACAAGTCATCCTTGCAAAAGACTGGCACAATTTATTTGCAAACTAATGGCAACACTGGTAGAAGCCGACCAGTTCAGATTCCAGTTAAATATAGGAATGCACGAGACAATACTGACCCTACGACCTATCATAGAAACCAAGTTAAAGAAAACAAACTGTACGTTTATAAGGATTTATACGAATAGAGAAATCTTTTGTTAATGTTGACTGGAATGTGCTCTTTGAAATTATGAAGGTAGCAGCGATAAAATACAGGGATGGAAGTGTTATTTATAACTTGAACAGGAATCAGAGTTTCATTATAACTGTCGAAGGACATGGAAGGGAAAGAGTTGGAGGAAAGAGACAGAGTTGTAGCCGAAGGGGGGTGAAACTTACGTTGAGACTTCCGGTAACAGTGTCTTAATTTGTCGCCAGGCCACTTGGAATGCAGAAAATTTCTAATACCGTTTTCTTACAGGGTGACTTAAGGTTTTCCGTACTGGTTTTCATATTGTACAAAAGATAAGCTGATTTCATCACTCTGTGTTTCTAATTACAGCTTCCACTCTGTCAACAGCATTGCAAGAATGATGCACGTATTCCGCTTGGTATTTTATTTTCCTTATTTTGGGTGGTGTATGTGATTTCAGATTTTGTTTTTGTTTCATATAAAACAGAGCAGAGCTAGTTTTATAGCATGGACTTAAGTATACTTGATCCTGCTTGTGAATGTGAGTGCATACTACTCGATTTAATTTCATTATAAGTATATTGTTGACATTCTATTTGATTTTTTTGTTCGCAGACCATTTTTCGTACTTTCCCTCATTTAATGAAGTTCTCCATGTTAGCAGCTATTCGGCTTTATTACATCTTGTCACTGAATGAGTATGTAATTCTGCTTTGAATAGTGTTGCTTCTTGCCTTTGAGTGTACTTTGCATTCTTAGTGACTGAATAAGTAGTTATTGTGCCAAGTTGTACTACACAGTAAAAATACTCTACATTGTAGTGCACTGTTGTACGTGGAATTGTATGGTATTTTGTGGACGTACTTCCATTGTACTGAATGCTATTGCATTTAGTAAACTTTATTTACACACAATTCACGAATACACACAATGATGGAAGCATATGAGTTGTGTATTATATTAATTTTCATTGGAGATAGGAGTAAGAGTTTAGTGCAATAATTAACATTATCTGTACACTTTATATTATTTTTTAAAATACCGTTTTTGCTTCTCCTGTAAAATTTAACAAAATGGAGTTACGAGGTCTCGCATTGCCTACCATCGTTATATCGTTTGCAGAGAATAATGAATTGTCTTCTCATTTGAAATATGGAAGTGACAGTATCATGATTTTGCTAAGAACTCTCCACGATCAGCTGTAAGAATATATAAGTAGTCAAAGTCACACAAGGATACGTGACAGTTTTTAAAAAATATTGTCTCTATCCCATATAACATTTTGTGATAACCATGTCATAGAAGAGTCACTTCTAAAGACAAGTTGCACCATTTTTAATTATATGTATGAATGTGAAAGAGAAATAAAGTGAACAAAGGGAAGTTCTCTGTGCAACAACTTATGAAGAGGAAGAAATTTAAATCATTTTAATAATTCCTGTGTTTCATTATTTGTCATACGCAAAAATTACACTAACCTTTCTATACCGATACAAATGTTTGCCATACATCAGATCTAATCTTGGAGATCCATAAATTAACATTGGTTGTCATAGTTACATTACACACAACTGTGAATCTCTCTATACACAAGCAAGAACAACTCAGAAACATGTGGACATATTGATATCACACTTTGTAAGGCAATTGGATGGGGGGGGGGGGGGAGGAGATTTTACAGCAAATTTTAAAAATTTTTCTTACAATGTGTTTCTACAATTTAAGTGAATATGTTGGCTCACTTATATACGAAGCACATGCTAAATTATTGGCTATATTTTTAATCTGATAATAAGTGCGTCCATCCCTATGCAAAAGAATGTTACTGCTGTTGGTTTCTTGTTTCCTCTGTCCCAGATACAGTAATTACATCAACTCAACGACATGAATCTCGTACAAAAAGAGTTTTGAAGTGTAATCGCTGAATTACTGCTAGCAGGAATCCGCATGTTCATTTACAAGTGTACAGAACAACGTTTTCATAGAAAAAACAAGTAAATAAAAAATAGTTTCAGTCATATCTCCATAATAGGATACAAGTAGTAGAAATTACCTCAGCAAACATTAAAAGCCAAAGTATTGTTTGTAGATCTGGTATTCAGACTATATCAACTGGGGTACCAGAAGACAGTGTTCTAAGATCTCTTCTATTTCTTATTTATGTAAATATTGCCAGTATTACAATCAATGTTACTCACATAATGCTGTTTGCTTACGACAAAAATGGTGTTGTAACTGATACAAACCAGGTACTGCCAACATCTACAATCAGAATTGTGGAATAGTTATAAAATTGGTTTGAAATAAACAAGTTAACTTCACTTTTTTCAAAAGCTGTTTACATCAATTAGAGGAAAACGAGATCACATAATGATCTGTTTTTCAGAAAACAAAATAAAAAAATTCAGAGGGTAGCTGTAAAAACTTTTGAGTGTGCATATAGATGAAAATTTAGACTGGAAAGCCCATATCCTCTATCTCACTGACAAGTTAAGATCTGCTTGCTTTGCATTACATGTAATTAGTATCCTTTGTAACAGAGAGCATAGCAGAATTGTCTGCTTTTCATACATTCATTCTGCTGTTAACTATGGCCGCACCTTTTGAGGTCATAATAAGACAAACCTGAAAACAATCTTCACTCTAGAAAAACGAAGCAACAGAATAATTACTGTTCAAGGCTAACACCTTCCAAGCAAATATTTCGACAGCTAAGTATTCTACCCTTACCATGCTTCTATATATAAAAAGTGTACGTAAAATGAAAAGGTACACTGAAAATTTCAAAACTAAGATCTTCGTTCTTACAATACAAGGGTTTGCAGTGTCATCCATATAAAAATAATAAACAAGGCTTTAGCACAAAAACAAACAAACATTCAAGGTACTAGATCATATAGCAAATTTCCAGCACAGATTGAAGAAAAAAAAGAACTGTCTTCATTTAAGGAAGCATTAAACACATTTTTAATGACCAGCTTCTATTACAGTGTAATCAAATACTTGCAATAACCTCGTATCAAATAATTATATTTTCGTACTATGTGTCAATAGTACTTTTAATCAAATACTTGCTATGACGTGAGTGGATATTTTGAACTAAGGTGTTATAACTAGTACTTGTAAGCAAATGTCAACTATGTTTTCAATGTAAAAAATATTTTTCCTAGATTTATGTCATTAACCAAAGCTGTATGTGCAATTTTTAATGAGCTATTCTATACCATACTGTACATCCTTAAATATACAAAATTTAACGACATTAAATTTCCTACAAAAAGGTCCTGTTCATTTTTTTCTATAGGGCTAATAGTTTATGCATACGAGCGAGAGAATACGAAAATCCCACTTGTGCTTTTTGTAGCCACTGTGGATTGCATAAAACCTAACGGTAGGTCGGTAGAGACAGTTGAATTGCCCTATATATATATAAAACCTATTGGTAGATCGGTAGGGGCAGCTGAATCACCCTACTATTGGGAGATTCAGCTGCTCTACTGTAGGGTGATTCAGCTGCCCCTAACGACCTACCAATAGGTTTTATGCGATCCACAGTCTCTTTAAAAACCACGCGCGCGATTTTCATATTCTCTTGCTTCCTGTGCTCAAACTATTAGTCATATGGAAGAAAATGAACAGGACCTTTTTGTAGGAAATTTAATGTAGTTAAACTTTGTAGCAGGATACATTTTGTATGGAGGTCACGGTTTTCGAGTTATTTAAGAAAAACCCGTTTGAATGTCACTTTTGTACGTTTGACATTTTGTACTTAAAGTCAGTTTAATTTTAATCGTCTGTTTTTGCTTTTGCCTGTTTCATTTAGTACAATTTATATTTTCTTATTTCGTCAGTTAAATTCAATATATTTTACATTATCCACGGATTTCTACTGGTCTGTGTATTTTTGCGTTCATTATTTCATCTCTCTAAGGTACCTATTAGTCATCTATTGTACTCATGTCTCCTGTTTCTATAAATCGTTGCCTAATACTATTTTCGAAACTCTCGGCATCCTGTCTTCTACAGAACAAGTTCCCATAGCTCTTAAGGTATGCATTTTAGTGTCCTTGTTTAATAGGCGTTTTTTCTTCTTTTGATCCCTACTACTACCTCTGAAAGTTGCCTACCCTATAATGTTACAAAAACAGTACCGGTACGTGTATTACACTGTCAGAAGTATCAGAGCGTTTTATGCTTATAACTTTGGACTAAGTCGTTTCCGTATCAGGATCCCTTACCTCAGATTGATACATTTTTCCTTCTCCATCATCGCTGAACGTTTGTGTCATCATCACGGAACCACCCTGCATGTCAGAGGAAGCAACATGTTTCCTGAGTCGCTATGGAACACTATCTCTCGGAATTAAGTTTTGAACGACGTCTTTCATGCAGGGCCTCAAGCTGCAGTTTCTTGATCTTTTCATTCTAACGCAGACAAACCAAACGCGAATCGAAATGCCCCGCTTTTCTTTGGCATTTCTCTGCCTCTTCCGTTAATCTAGCTTGATAAGGGTACCAGACTGTCGAACAATTCTCAAAGCTGCGAACCAGGGTTTTGAAGGCTACCCCTTTTTTTCGTGAACTGTTGTAGCTTAATAGTCTTTCAATAACTCTGGGGCAGACATTTGCCATTCCCACGGTAGGTTTATGTATTTCTCCCTAAATCACTCCGAAAAGATACTCTTACATGTTTGATTGTTGCGACTGGTAACGGTGACTGATCGTGAATCATATAGTCCATCTATATCGCATCTCCATTAAATTTTGGCTTGCAGCCATGTAAATTCCAACTCTCCCACTGCCAGGCTCTTGTGTCACCACGAGGGTGGCCGGAAGACATATGACCGAAATCTACGTCTACATCCGTTCTCCATAAAACACCTGACAGTGTGTGGCGGAGGGTACTTCTGGTACCACTACCTGATCCCACTTCCGTGTTCCATTCACGAATGGCGCATGAGAGGAATGATTGTCGGCAAATCTCCGTATTGGCTTTGATTTCTCGAATTTTCTCATCGTAGTCATCTCGCGAGATGCACGTAGGAGGAAATAATATGTTGCCAACTCTTCCCGGAACGTACTCTCTCGGAATTTCAATAGCAAACCTCTCAGTGATACACGATGTCTATCTTGTAACCCTTGCCACTGGACGTTGTCAAGCATGTGCATAACGCTCTCGCGCCGACTTAACTATCCCGCGACGAAAGGAATAGCTCTTCGTTGGATACAGTCTGTCTCTTCCACTAATCCTACCTGAGAAGGCTCCCAGACTGGTGAACAGTACTCAGTAAACGGTCAAATAAGTGTTTTGTAAACCACTTCTTTCGTGGATCAATTAAATTTTTATAAGTGTCTCCCCGTGTATCTCAGTCTGGTATCTGCTTTCCTTACCATTTGTTTTCTGCGGTCATTCCACTTAAGGGCGTTCCGATTGTTTAGTCTAGGATATTTTACGGTTGTTGCTGTTTCCAGCAATTTCTCGCGAATAGTGTAATTGTACATAAGTGGATTTCTTCTTCTATGTACGCGCAGTATGCTACACTTATTTACGTTCAGAGTGAACTGCCAGCCCTTCCACCATTCACCAATCCTCTGCAGATCTTCCTACAAATCGCTACAGTCTTCCGAGGTTTCTCCTTTCTTATCAACAACCGCATCATCTGCGAAAAGCATTATTTAGTTTCCGACATTATCTACGAGTTGGAATTTTCACGGCTGCATCAGCGAAATTTAGTGAATTACTAATTTTCTGTGAAGAGCTGAAAATGATATTGCATCTTTTTTACTACGTACGTACGATACAGCTATATTTATTTTTTGTTCGGTCTCAGCTGCCAATTTTTGCACCAAGTGAAGATCATCTGGACTTCTCAGAATTTCGTAACAATTTCCTAACGATGTGACCTATTTACACAGAATTTCGCCGTCACTGAACAGCCTCATACAGATACAGACATTATCTAGCGCATCATATACACAAGGTGGTTCAGCTGCTCCTACAGATGTCATTTAATGGAACTCGCAATTCTACGTCCGTCCATCAAAACCTATGCGCGTGATTTTCATATTCTCTCTCTTGCTACCAGCAAACTATTAGTCCTATAAAAGAATGAACCCGACCTTTTTATAGGAAATTTAACGTAGTTAAAATTTGTACTAGGATCTGTTTTCACTGAAGGCAGTAGTTTTCGAGTTTTTCAATATAAACGCACAATAGTGATCTTCAAACGCACCCCAACTCCGACACCCACCCCCCACCCGCGAATGCACGAGTTATTTACCACATTCGACATTTTCTAGTGTTCATTGGCTGGCATCATGACGCCACCGGCTTAGTCGAGAACTTACAAATTGTAAAACTGATGTTCACTTAAATTTCACGTAGCAGTTTTGTGAATTTCAAGAGTATAAAATAAACAGTTACATCGCTGGATTCGTCAGGCCTTCTTACTACAAAACTATAGCCCTTGTAAGGGTTAATTTTGGATCGACCTGGCAAAGTAATTAGTTGTAGCGTAATATTTACACAAGTAGTTATTCTTTCGTTATCCTCAAGGGTAAGTTTAAATTAATAATGTTAACGAAATAGCCAACTACACTGCTGACGTAATAGCCTCATCAGTAAAGACCAAAAAAGATCGAATATCGGGAATAGTTCTTGTAGTCGGAAATATTTGTACAGTAGTAGGACGGAGTGCCACAAACAATATACTAGAAATCCTGACTAGTGAAGGATGACTGTGGGGCTGAATTTTCTTGAATAAAACGCTACTGGCAATTAAAATTGCTACACCACGAAGATGACGTGCTACAGACGCGAAATTCAACCGACAGGAAGAAGCTGCTGTGATGTGCAAATGATTAGCTTTTCAGAGCATTCACACAAGGTTGGCGCCGGTGGCGTCACCTACAACGTGCTGACATGAGGAAAGTTTCCAACCGATGTCTCATACACAAACAGCAGTTGACCGGCGTTGCCTGGTGAAACGTTGTTGTGATGCCTCGTGTAAGGAGGAGATGCGTACCATCACGTTTCCGACTTTGATAAAGGTCGGATTGTAGCCTATCGCGATTGCGGTTTATCGTATCGCGACATTGCTCCTCGCGTTGGTCGAGATCCAATGACTGTTAGCAGAATATGGAATCGGTGGGTTCAAGAGGGTAATACCGAACGCCGTGCTGGATCCCAACGGCCTCGTATCACTAGCAGTCGAGATGACAGGCATCTTATCCGCATGGCTGTAACGAATCTTGCAGCCACGTCTCGATCCCTGAGTCAACAGATGGGGACGTTTGCCAGGCAACAACCATCTGCACGAACAGTTCGACGACGTGTCCAGCAGCATGGACTATCAGCTCGGGGAGACCATGGCTGCGGTTACCCTTGATGCTGCATCACAGACAGGAGCGCCTGCGATGGTGTACTCAACGACCAACCTAGGTGCACGAATGGCAAAACGTCATTTTTTCGGATGAATCCAGGTTCTGCTTACAGCATCATGATGGTCGCATCCGTGTTTGGCGACATCGCGGTGAACGCACATTGGAAGCGTGTATTCGTCATCGCCATACTGGCGTATCACCCGGCGTGATGATATGGGGTGCCATTGGTTACACGTCTCGGTCACTTCTTGTTCGCATTGACGGCACTTTGAACAGTGGACGTTACATTTCAGATGTGTTACGACCCGTGGCTCTACCCTTCATTCGATCCCTGGGAAAACCTACATTTCAGCAGGATAATGCACTACCGCATGTTGCAGGTCCTGTACGGGCCTTTCTGGATACAGAAAATTTTCAACTGTTGCCCTGGCCAGCACATTCTCCAGATCTCTTACCAATTGAAAACGTCGGGTCAATGGTGGCCGAGCAACTGGCTCGTCACAATACGCCAGTCACTACTCTTGATGAACTGTGGTATCGTGTTGAAGCTGCATGGACAGCTGTACCTGTACACGCCATCCAAGCTCTGTTTGACTCAATGCCCAGGTGTATGAAGGCCGTTATTACGACGAGAGGTGGTTATTCTGGGTACTGATTTCTCAGGATCTATGCACCCAGATTCCATGAAAATGTAATCACATGTCAGTTCTAGTATAATATATTTGTCCAATGAATACCCGTTTATCATCTGCATTTCTTCTTGGTGTAGCAATTTTAATGGCCAGTAGTGTAACTCGAAAACCGTGGACTGTAGGGAAAACGTATTCCAGTTCAAACTTTAACTACTTTAAATCTCCTACAAAGAGATAATCTTGCGTGTGGTTTTTGAAGTCCAGATATAGACTTGAGTGTTTCATAAAACCACATCAGTAGGGACAAATGGTTCAAATGGCTCTAAGCACTATGGGACGTAACATCTGAGGTCATCAGTCTCCTAGACTTAGAACTACATAAACCCAACTAACCTAAGGACATCACACACATCCATGCCCGTGGCAGGATTCGAACCTGCGACTGTAGCAGCCGCGTGGTTCCGGACTAAAGCGCCTAGAACCGCTCGGCCACAGCGGCCGGCTCGGTAGGGACAGCTGAATCACCCTGTACACAGGGTGTAACAGGCATAAGTGCAGATATTTCTATTGGTGACTGAGGACGGTGTACCGAACAACATTACAACAGAATTTACGTCCTCCGCAGACTAATATTATAATTGCAGCTATTACAAGTCGTATATTTTTAGGTTGGGTAATACCTCCAAGTACATCTGCCAAGAGCAAGGCCTTAATGCTTATGAACTTGGGCAGCAAGTCAGGTGTTGAAGTGTGAATGTGCGGATGCAAAAGTTTAGTCTATAACGACAGGCGTAGTCTACTTAGTGGTGCAGTTACGACTCTGTTTGTGGAAAGACAGTTCGGCACAGAGAAAAAACAACCAACAGACTGATGTGTGTACATATTAAGGTACCAAATGTAAAAGTGTCTGCACTTATACCCATTACATGCTGTATAGTTTGAACAGTAGCCGTTCGGTCATACTATCTTGAGGTTGGCCGGACCCTACTTTTCCTTCTGACGATGCCTCCTCATAAAGATGGATGTAGTGAGTTCTGTTCGTTAAGAAATCTTCAACCCGATACCACAGCAGTTCGGATATTCCGATATTCTGTGTGCGTGTGTTTGTTTATTAGGCGACAAAAAATGGTTCAAATGGCTCTGAGCACTATGGGACTTAACATCTGAGGTCATAAGTCCCCAAGAACGTAGAACTACTTAAACCCAATTAACGTAAGGACATCACAAACATCTATGAACGAGGCAGGATTCGAACCTGCGACCGTATCGGTTGCTCGGTTCCAGACTGAAGCGCCTAGAACCGCTCGGCCACAACGGCCGGCATTAGGCGTCATTGTGGTATTTTCTCATGGACTTTCTAGAAATCAAGAAACACTATATCGACCTTGTAATGAGATACCCCCCTCTAACATTACCTTTTTTATAGAAATAACCGATACCATGTATACTATCGATTCTTGTATAGGTGAACATTATATTAGAGGTTTAACTCAATGAACTTCATATGATTTTGTATATGATGATTTATGTTCCGGTCTAAAATAAGTTTGAAAAGAAAGTAATTAGTTCCAATCGATATATACTAACGGTTATAATTGTTCTTCTTTTAGAACTCTTTGAACTTGCGAAATATCTGGCGTAAAAATTCATATCATTAATTGCACACTCTAACGCAAATTATTAAATTTATTCCTGGATTCATTTATAGAATAATGTTGAATGTCGGTGATGATTCCTCTTTTGTCAAGAAAGTTTGTAAACTTTTCTGCTTTGTAAACCCTTTGGAATATTGTGAGCACCGCAGAATGTTAGTAGTGGCGGGCATGTCTCTGATGGAAGCGCAGGTGTTTTTATTTTTTTATTTTGACTACAACAATGTAATTGATAGTTTTATGGAAATGGAAATTGTAAAGTCAGTGTGATATAGAAGAATGGGGCAAAATAAAAGAAAATCATAGGAACAGATAGTACTTCATCAGTTATTTAGTCATCTGGAACCCAGTAAGACAAAATTTCAGCCTCAAGAACTGCAGCCAACAACAAGAAGGGAAAATTAAGGTAAGTAAAAAGTTTTTCTTTTGTATATCTTACGCCTCTAGAAGCTTTCCAAACTTTTAGAGACAGAAAAATATAATCGTGACGTGTGCGAGGGTAAGATTACAACCTGAGCTCCACTATCTAATGACTACTGGGTCTCATGAACAAACACAGTAATCTGGCTTTCATGCGATCGACGTTAAGACAAAAACAATATGTAACGAACACATCAAAAATGAACAGCACTGTTTAACAATCATGTTACATAGCTAACTGATGCGTTTTCGTAAGCAGAGCACCTGTAGACAACGAATGGAGTATTTTCGCTAAAGTAAAACAAAGTGAAAACTAAGCTTCCAATGTGTTTGAGACGAAAATATTGAAACCATTAGGTATTGCTAGTCCTGACTTATGGCTGTGACATATGGACATTCAGTGTGACAACCACTCATAAAGTAAGGGTTGCTTGGTGTGTAATTGGCAGATCCGTATTGGGAATTGAACCAATGGATCGGAGAACACGCTGGAGGGAAAGCCGTGATTAAGACTACAATTAAAATTAAATCGAACTGGGTGGGCCATGTAGCAAGATGAATTAAATATCGCACAAACTAAATTACGTTTAAAGCATAAAATGACAGGTAAGTCCCAACAAAATTTCTCATCAACATCACTTGGTTGCAGATGGCAAGATACCAATACGAAACAATACGCAAGTGGTCCTGCAAAACTAACAGAAACAAATAGTTGTTTGAACCAAATATTTCCGTAATTTTGTAATCATTCAGTAAAAATGTTCACATTAAAGATTAAATAAAACAGAAACCCACTGATGATGGCACAGAGGTGCTGAAACATGTTTGGGAACTTTGAAAAAACGGTGTTTTGCATAACTGGCGGACCTTACATCCAATAATTTTAACTGCAAACACGAAAAATACAAGGGCTGAAAATCCAAATTATGAGATACTTATTATTTTCAAGTAACAAAATAACGTATATGTGTAACAATAAATGAAAGAAACAAAAAATAACACAAATTTATAACTTAAAATAACAATTTCAAACATAAAACAAAACTAAGTAAAACATACAATTAGAATAATAATGAGCGTTTAGATATTTTAATCAGGTATGTTGAAAATATTCCTACAGCACACTTTTCATTTTTCTAAATTAATTAATGGTGGTAGATTACTTTTCAGAATTTCAAATTATACCAGAAGTTGACTATACAGTTTTCAAGAACTTTAATTATATTTCAACTTTTATATGAAATACATTTTTTAAATGTCATCTCTTCTAAGATACGCCCTCTAAACCTAATACGCCAGATTGCCTTTCGCGGTGCGTTTTACTCCTTAAAATTGAAACTGGGCAAAACCGAAAAAATATACGTATTGCTTAATTTTGACCCCTTTACATACACACCAAGTTTCATCAAGATCGTTTATTTACACCTGGGAACTTTCTCTTGTAAGCTAAATTGACAGTGCTTTGCTTAATTTGTGCTATGTTTTATTAACTCAAACCTTCGTAAAAGTCAGTAAATATTATCGCCTTAGGGATAATAAAACTGAAACACCTGGGCATCGTGTGAAGTCGTCTTCAAGTGGTACTGTATTGTGCCGTATTACTGCTGTGGCTACGTGGATTGTTCTTAACCGGTCTCTAATGCACTCGATACCCACAACAGATACCAAAAGATCGCTAAATCCTTGTTCGTCACGTCTTCCTTGTCCGACTTTCCCTGTCTCGTGTGACGCCATGCGGCGCGCTGCCTGCTACCGTCATCCAGCAACACTACTCAGCCGCTGCTGGAGGTACTGGTTATATTTCGTGTTTTACTGTCTCTGATCATACATATCGGTAAACCGAAAACACTGAAAATCATTTTGTGATGGGCAGTACCTGCTTCGGCTGACTCCAGCTATACACCACAAAAACTAAATTGCATATACATGGGCATTTCGAAAAGTAAAGATGCAATGGCTCGCAGTCCTTAAATAGAACATTTATTTAGAAAACGTCAGTTACATCTTATTAACTGGATTATTTGTCATTTTTCGACATAATCACCCCTGTTATCCAAACATTTGTTAAGTCGGTGCACAAGCATTTGTATCCCGCAGTCATAGAAGGTTGCCGCCTGTTGTCGGAACCACATTTCAACTTCATCTTTGACCTCTTCATCGTCGTGGAATGATTTTCCACCAAGATGTGACTTCAGGTAACGGAAGACATGGAAGTCGGTGGGCGCAAGGTCCAGGTTGTATGGCGGATGGTCCAATACGTCCAATTTGAATTGTTAGAGAAGTGCTTTGGTTACGAGGGCTGTGTGAGGCCGAGCATTCTCATGAAGCAAGCGGACTCCACTTTGCAGCATTCCCCTGCGTTTGTTTTGAATTGCCCTTCGAAGACATTTCAAAGTCTGGCAATATTCAGTAGCATTAATTGTTGTTCCAGGAGGTATAAATTCCAACAGAAGAATGCCTTGTCTGTCCCAAAAAAACAGAAGCCATGATTTTCTTCACTGAAATCGACGTTTTGCATTTCTTGGCTTTTGCTGAATTCGAATGGCGCCATTGCATTGATTGTTGCTTGGATTCAGGTGTATGGTGATAAACCCACTTCTCGTCACCTGTCACAATGTGATCAAGGAACTCATCACCTGCTTCACCATAGCGTGTGAGGAAGTCGAGTGCAAAGCCAATCCTTTTTGTTTTTGTGTTCTTCCGTTAACAGTTCTGGAACCCAGTGCGCATACAATTTCCTGTGCCCTAACCTGACAGTCCCAACGTCATAAAGAGTTGTCACTGACATGTCCGGTATGATCTGAAGCAATTCTTTCAATGTGAGACGTCTATTCGCACGAATTGCTTCCTCCGTTCTCCGAAGAAGGGCAACAGAGATCACAGATGGCCGACCTGTTCTTTGTTCGTCATGAACATCAGTCCTACCTTCAGAGAAATGACACCATTTCGTTACATTTTGTCGATTCATAATGTTCCCATAAACAGAAACAATTTCTTTGTGAATATCCGCTGGTCGCTGACCTTTTGCATGAAGAAAACGAATGACGGACCGCACTTCGCATTTGGCGGGATTCTGAACCGGCGCAGCCATTTTAAACACGACATACTCCAACCAGAAGCAACGTTCAACTGCTGAACGACCGCGAGGAGAAAGCTAACGGTTCAAGGTTAACACCAGTGTTGACAACTTGCTCACCAAAACTCTTCTGTTCCTCTGGCGTAAGGTGTATCTTTACTTTCCGAAATACCCTCGTATCAGCTAAACACCAGAGAAAATATCGTGTGACGACCTGTAGGAGAGGCATCGTGTATACTTTTTCAATGGCATTATAAAGAGTCTTGAAGAGGACTTTGACATCATTACATGTGTGATGTGTGGGACTTGATCAAAGAGTAACAGTGCTGCAAAGCGCTATCTGTCAGGAGAAGAGGTTCCACAAATGTCTGCACTCCATTTCCCACTATAAACACACACACATCTTAGTTACAGTCCATGTGTTTACCTGAGCGCTTGTAAGCCATCAGTCCGTGCTCTGCCGATCTGCCGATGGCAGAACTGGCTCGTATGTTATTCAAACTTTTATAATATTGGTTGGTTGGTTGATTTGGTGGAAGGTGACCAAACAGCGAGGTCATCGGTCCCATCGGATTAGGGAAGGATGGCGAAGGAAGTCGGCTGTGTCCTTTCAAAGAAATCATCCTGGCATTTGCTTTAAGCGATGTAGGGAAATCACTAAAAACGTAAATCAGGATAACCGGACGACATTATTTGATCGAAAGTATCCGGGCACCCTTACGTAATGAAGAATTGGCCACAAGATATCGCGAGAGGACGACCCGCCAGTATAAAACGAGGAGAGGACTATTGTATTGTCAGTATAGAAGCAGTAATAGCAGAATGGGATGGTCAGGAGAGTTCAGTGGCCCGAACATGGACTAATCACTGGATGTAACCGTCAGAGACATTTCAACCCTCCTGCAGCTGCCTAAGTCGGCTATTTGTGTAAACGCGAAGGAGCAGCCATAGCCAAAACAAGACCAGGCAGACCTCATGTACCGACAGACAGGGACCGATCTAGCATTGGAAAGGGTGGTTGTAGAAAATCACAGGAAATAAGCTGAAAGAATCACAAGTGAGTTTCAAAGTGCTATCAGTAGTCCAGTTAGAAAAATTGACTTTGCTTAAAGAGTTAAAAATGGGTACCGTGGTCAAGCAGCTCCTCATAAGCCACGCATCTCGGTAGACAGTGCTAATTGACGCTTGAGTTGGCGTAAAAAGTGACGCCAGTGGACTGTGGATCAGTGAAAACGAGTAATTTGAAGTGATGACTCACTCTATATCTTGTGGTAATCCGATGAAAGGGATGGGTTTGGAGAATGACTCGACAATGTTACCTGCCATCGTGGAGTGATACCAACAGCGAAGTACGGAGGATGGTATGTAGTGGTATGGGTGTGTTCTTCGTGGTTAAGTTGTGGTTCCCGTACTGCGCTTAAAAAAACTCTAAATGCGGAAGGATATGAACACATTTTACAACATTCTGTACTGCGTACAGTAGAGGAACAGTTCGAAGACGATGATTGTTTGTATAAGCATGACAATTGCGCCCTGACATAAAGTAGCATCTGTGAGGTTATGGTTTTAGGATATAACAGTTCTGAAATGAACTGGCCTGCCTAGAGTTCCTAACTGAAACCCAATGGAACACCTTTCGGATGAGCTATAACGTCGATTTCGCTTCAGACTCCAGCGTCCAACTTTATTACCGTCTCTGGTGTCTGTTCTTGAGGAAAAACGGACTGCCATTCCTCCACAGACATTCAGACACTTCATTGAAAGTGTCTCCAGCACAGTTAAAGCCGTCACAAAAGTGAAGGGTTGACAGACTCATATTAACGTCCCCCTAATAGACGTCTGGATAATTTTGATCAGGTAGTGTATACAGCAATATCCTGATAATCAAAATGTTCAAATGTGTGTGAAATCTTATGGGACTTACCTGCTAAGGTCATCAGTCCCTAAGCTTACACACTACTTAACCTAAATTATCCTACGGACAAACACACACACCCATGCCCGAGGGAGGACTCTAACCTCCGCCAGGATCCTGATAATCCCAAGACCTCACCATGTGTATTTGCAAACATCATAAAACACTCCAAGGAATTAGAAATGTGATGGGTAAAGTACTCCAACGAAGAAAAACAAACTAATGAGAAAACTGCAATTAACTTCTTAGCGGTGGTAGCTAACAAACCAGTTGCCACTGCGAGGCAACTTGAATCTGTGAATGCAAGATGCCAAATGGGTGTTCTGCGAATCTTTCATTCCAGCGCATTTCATCCTTTCTCATATTTCACTCAGTCGATTGCTTCATAGTTTTATTTTTTTACTTTTCTTATTTTATTTTTTATCTTATGGGACCAAACTGCTTAGGTCATCGGTCCCTAAGCTTCCACACTATTTAATCTAATTTAAACTAGCTTACGCTATGGACAACACACACACACCCATGCCCGAGGGAGGATTCGGACCTCCGACGGGGGGAGCCGCGCGGACCGTGACAACTCGCCCTAGACCACGCGGCTACCCCGCACGGCCTGCTTCATAGTAATGACTCTCAAAATCGGTTACAGTCCTCCGAATGGTGTTTATTGCAAACTGATGCGACATTTCTGTACGAGATTTTATTTACGATTGAAACATCGTTTACAAACTATGGGCAAATGAATCTTCGTAATATGTACTCACTGGTCAGCTGAAAGGCCACCCTGGCTGACAGTAGTGGACAAACCACGATACTGGTCTGTCAACGTGTGGAACAGGCGTTTCAACAATCGTTTTATTGTTGGGACTCGAAACAGCAGTAAGTATCTACCGGAGAAATCAGAAATTGGCACCGTATACTCGCTTTAAACCCTCCAGCGAGTCCTATGATGTCTTCTCCCAACTTGCAGCCTCCATGTTCTCGTAGACTCGGCTCTTGAGTCTCGGCTGCTGCCCCCTTGTCACTTGCATATGTTGTCGGGTACAAGACGACTCGACTCTCTCAGAAAGGAGAGCGAGTGCACGAGTTCGCAAGTATAACCACGGACTCACTGCAAATCTGCTGCATACTCTACATCTCTGAAAGAAACTTCCGCTAGAAGACTGTAAATTACTATTCATTTATTTCACACAATCATGATTTCGGCTTTATAGCCATTCTCAAGTGCAAGTTGAAATGTCACAGAATGTCCGATCTGCTTAAATCACAATAGCAACCATTAGGTATGGCGATTATTATATACCAGTATAATGACTGATCGGTTAGCAGTGAATATTGTTCTGCTTATACATACATGTATATACCTGCATACAGACTGACGGAAAAAAATCGCAACACCAAGAAGGAGTTGTGCGACATAAACGAAAGTTGCATGGCGTGTTTCTACATCTGAAAGATGATGTCTACTCAAATTTCGTGCCAGTAACATAAGTAGCGCCACTATGAGGATGCAAATCAGGTTTGCTTTAAATACATGCTGCAACGGTCGTGAGCGTTAGCTATATTTTAGATTGGATGAAGTGAGTTGAAGGTAGTCAGGAATGCCTTTAAGGTGACAAAGACGCCATTATCAACAGTCCACTGAGTTTGGACGAGATCGTGTGATAGGGCTACGGGAATCTGAATCTTCCTTCTGCGATACTGCAGAAAGACTTGAGAAGAATGTAGCCACTGTATATGGTTGCTGGCAGAAGTGGTCGCCAGAATATACGGTCGCAAGAAGACCGGGCCACGTGGCACTACCGACAGGGAAGACCATCGTGTTCGCCGAATGGCTCTGGCGCGTCGTACTGCATTTGAAGCAGGAATTTGAACAGCAGTTGCCACCACAGTGACACAGCGAACTCTTACAAATCGGTTACTTCAAGGACAGCTACAAGCCAGACGCCCTGTAGCGTGCATTCCACTGACCATCGCCATTTGCGACTTTAGTGATGTCAAGAGAGAGCTCATTGGAAGGCAGGGTGGACGTCTGTTGTGATTTCTGATGAAATTTGATTCTGCCCCGGTGCCAGTATGGTCGTGTGTTGGTTAGAAGGTCCACTGCGGGCCAGCAATCAACCTGTCTGCGTGTTAGATACACTGTACTTGCACATAGAGTTATCGTCTGGTGTGCGATTTCGTATGACAGCAGGAGCGCTCTCGTGGTTATTCCATCCACCCTGACTGTACATTTGTACTCCAATCTGGTGATTCGACCTGTTGTGCTGTCATTCATGAACAGCAGTCCAAGGGTTGTTTTCCAACGGGATATCGCTCGCCCACATACCGCTGTTGTAACCCAACATGCTCCACAGAGTGCCGACATGTTGCCTTGACCTGGTCCATCATCAGATCTGTCTCCAGTCAAGCACATATGGAACATCATCGGCCGGCAACTTCAGCATCATCCACAACCTACACTGACCGACCAAGTGCAACAGGCGTGGAACTCCGTCCCACAGACTGACATCCGGCACCTGCACAACACAACGTAAGCATGTTTGCATGCAGCATTCTGGCGGTTATACCGGTTATTAATGTACCACGCTTGCAATGGCTTATCTCGCGCTTACATTAATTTGTGATCTTGTAATGTTAATCACATAATTATGTTATATAGACAAATGTAATCCCGAAACTCCATTACCCTACATTAATTATTCTCATAGGGACGAACAGTGACATTACTCTGTGCCCAGTTTTTGTTTTATGCACCACATACGCTTATTAACGATGTAGGTGGAATAAGCAAGAATACAATCATTTTGTTGCATTGGACGAAATTTGTATGTTTTTCGTCTGAAGCGTCGATTATGGCGTGAAAATTATTCCACACATCACTGATACTCTACTGGAATACATTTGCAGTTATGTAAACTGCATCAATTAATTTTCTTCGTACATCCTCCTCATTCTTACAAAACAGTTTCGTTAGGCCACCTGATCCCGACAATCGGTCATTTCGCCTTGTCAGTGTTACTTCACAGCAGTGCTTCGTGTACTCATCTTCTGTACTAACAATAAGTTACAACTGGCCTTACATACCTGCATGCTACAGTAAGCGAGAATGAACCGACGAGCATGAAGCGACCGCTGCGCCACAATTCTCAGACCCTCCATAGTCGCGGAACTACAGCGGGAACGAAGTAAGCTCAGTAGCACTGATGTAAGAGCGGTGTCCTGATTTGTAAAGTGTGAAATCTGCACTATTAAATTCGTACTCGCTCCGTTTATGATCTCTATTCTACAGTTACTATCAAACATGCTGCCGCAGTTAATGGGAGCCGTCCCACCGTACCTAAGGCAGACCTGGCATTACCAACATGACGTACGTCCCGCTCCATTGCGCGCAGATAATTATAGACCTTCCCAACAGAACATTCGGATATCGATGGAGCGTTCGTTCGGGAAAAAGAAAATGGCTGACATGCTCAGTAACACCTCTTGTAATTTATCTGTATGTAAAATTAAATCAAAAGGTCTGCAAGGGAACATCAACGCAGTCCAAAGAAATGAAATCCCATTTAACACGGGCTTGAGCTGCAATTAACTCCATATGAAATTCCATGTGCAGTGTTGCCTGTCATTTTATTATGTATCAATGCTCAAAGTCGACTTTTCAAGCATTTAATATGCCAGTCGTAATGTGTTTGGTTACATTTGGTACCGTAAGGCAAACATTTATGGAATCTATGCTCTTGCGCTGGGACAGAGGTTAGCGGCGCTGCTATGTTGTTGCTATTTGATCAAAATCCACACATTTCATGACATGTCACTGAAGTCCTCTTCGAAGGCTCTTCCTAATTCCCACAGAAAAGTATATAGTTCCATTTCTAAAAAGTCTGTGTCATAATTGGGCAGCTATAAACGTAAAAAATTGCATGCGTACAGACCCTGCTACATTGTTCGCTATGCTCAACGTAAACCACACCTTGATGTATGTACCCATTCTGGATATATTTGGGGTGGCTTGCCTTTGATGTGTCACCCTGTATACATTCTGAAGTCATTTATGGCAACCACAGAAAACCTAAATCTCGGCGTCTGGATGTGCCTCTCCATGCATATCAACTTCAAACAGCACAACCTCATTCGATCTATCCCTGGCATGCAACACTGTTTTCTCTGTACAATCATCTAAAGTAGTTACCTCATAATGCAAAAAGATAATGCTACACTGCTCTTTATTTCTCAACACCAGTGCTGAACAAATTACACGTACCATTAGCTGACAACAGGACCATGAGGATGATGTCTGGTTTCCATTTTGTGTGCCGCAACTTATCGTTTGCTTCGTTGAAGAACTCAATGAGAATCCCCCCATAATGAGTAAAATTTTGAGGTCAGAAACAGGTTAAGATATTAATATTAGCCGTTGCGGAGCTTTGGTGTGAGTTTTTCCACAAAATAAACAATTTTACTCCTACAGCTACATCTATGCTACGCAAGCTACTTTACGGTGGATGACGAAGGGTACTTTGCATACCACTATCACTTCCTCCTTTATCTGTGCCAGTCGCGTATGATTCGCTGGAAGAACGGTTGCTGGTAGGCCTCCGAGTGCCCCCGAGTCTAATTTTATCTTCACGGTCTTTTTGAGAGATATACGTAGGAGGAGGCAATATATCGGTTGACTCTTCTAGCAACGTACGCTTTCGGGATTTTAACAGTAGACCATACGGTGATGCAAAACACCTTTCTTTCAGCGTCTGTCAGTGGAGTTGACTGAGCATCTCCATGACGCTCTCGCGCGTATTAAATGAATCGCTAGTGAAACGTGCTGCACTTCTTTGGATATTATCTATTTCCTCTATCAATCCTATCTGAAGCCATATTCAAGTATCGGTCGAACGAATGTTTTGTAAACTACTTCCCCTATCGGTAGACTCCATTTCCTGAGGATGAATTACACTTTGGCATCTGCCTTACCCTAGATTATTATATGGTCGTCCCACTTCAAATCACTCCGTACGCATACTCCTAGATGTTTTATGGAAGTAATTACTTCCAGTGATTGTTCTGCATTCGTGTAATCACACAACAAAGGGTCTTTCTGCCTATGTATTCATAATACATTGCATTTGCTTATGTTGAGAATCAACTGTCACTCTCTGCACCAAGTCTCGATTTTCTGCAGGTCTTCCTGCATTTCGCTACAATTTTCTACCGTTGCGACTTCTCTGTATACAACAGCATCATCTTCGAAAAGCCTCAAAGATTTTTCGATGTTATCTACTTAGTCATTTAACTGCGAGTGTGTTGCAAAAGACAAAAGCCCTATATTACTATTTACCTGTGTTTAATTTGTTTATCGAAATTCTACTTTATGTTATGTAAGTAATCCTCTTTTGTATTTCATGTTTCTTTCTTGGTATGTGGTGTTCAGTCTACACATTGTCCCACAGTTATAGACAGAGATGTACGCGCAGTAATTATCAAGCCTATTTTTGATACGCCAAATTGATTGGTAAAAATCATTGTTTATGTTTCAATCATTTTTCCATATATAAGAATTCACTATCTGAGAACTGAGTATAGAGATGAATAGTGTTTACTGAAAAGCACTGCATGTAACAGACTGATGATAGGGCTCTAAATACATAACATGCTGATGACCTACTGTTTGCAAGTACCTTTGTGGGTCCACTTCTCTGACAAACGATGTTCATTCCTAGAAAGTTTGTGTTTGTTACGCATTCAATGGAGGGGTCATCTAAATTTAATTTAACAGTGTTAGTTCCCATTTAAAACTGAAATTCATGATATTTGTTTTCTTTATGTTTATTGAAACTTTATTGTGCACTGATCAATTACACTGAAGAGCCAAAGAAACTGGTACACCTGCCTAATATAGTGTAGGGGCCCGCGAGCATGCAGAACTGCCGCAACACGACGTGGCATGGACTCGACTAATGTCTCAAGTACTGCTGGAGGGAACTGACACCACGAATCCTGCTCGGCTGTCCATAAATCCGTAAGAGGACGAGGGGGTGGAGGTCTCTTCTGAACAACATGTTGCAAGGCATCCCAGATATGCTCAATAGTATTCACGTATGGGGAGTCTGGTGGCCAGCGGAAGTGTTTCAACTCAGATGAATGTTCCTGGAGCCACTCTGTAGCAATTCTGCACGTGTGGGGTGTTGCATTGTCCTTCTGGTATTGCCCATGTCCGTCGGAATGCACAATGGACGTAAATGGATGCAGGTGATCAGACAGGACGCTTACGTACGTGTCACATGACAGAGTCGTATTTAGAAGTATCAGGGGTCCCATATCACTCCAACTGCACACGCCTCACACCATTACACAGCCTCCATCAGCTTGAACAGTCTTCTTTTGACATGCAGGGTCCATAGATTCATGAGGTTGTCTCCATACCCGTACTCTTCCATCCGCTCGATACAATTTGAAACGAGACTCCTCCGACCAGGCAATATGTTTCCAATCATCAACATTCCAATGTCGGTGTTGACGGGGCCAGGAGGGGCGTAAAGCTTTGTGCCGTGCAGTAATCAAGGGTACACGTGTGGGCGTTCGGCTACGAAAGCCCATATCGATGATATTTCGTTGAGTGGTTCGCACGCTGACTTTTGTTGATGGCCCAGCATTGAAATCTGCAGCAATTTGCAGAAGGGTTCCAGTTCTGTCACGTTGAACGATTCTCTTCAGTCGTCGTTGGTTCCCTTCTTGCAGGATCTTTTTGGGGCCGCTACGATGTCGTAGATTTGATGTTTTACCCGATTCCTGATATTCACAGTACACTCATGAAACGGTCATACGGGAAAATCCCACTTCATTGCTACCTCGTAGATGCTGTGGCCCATCTCTCTGCACCGACTATAACACCACGTTAAAACTCACTTAAATCTTGATTACCTGCCATTGTAGCAGCAGTAACCGATCTAACAGCTGCGCCAGACACTTGTATTATATAGACTTCGCCGATCGCAGCGCCGTATTCTGCCTGTTTACATATCTCTGTGTTTGAATTCGCATGCCTATACCAGTTTCTTTGGCGCTTCAGTGTATAAACTTCTTTGAGGGTTTAATTTGTTTACTCTGCAAGGATTCCTTTGTTCCTTCAGTGATTATAATGTTGCTGTCGTCAGTAACGCTGCATCTAAATTATCATAATCTGCTACTTGTTCTAACAGGACTTCTATCCGTCATAAGTACTGAAGATAACTCTTAATTGAATGTAAATCGTCATACTTAAACGTTAGCATAGCATCTGCTTGTTTTGCGTGGTTAATACGTCACTACCTGAACTTTGCGAAACCACCTAAAATGTTTTATGTTGATAGCTAACAGATAATGTGTTCAGGTCCTTGCGAAAGTTTTCATTTCATGTCAGTTCTAGTTTTAACTAAAATTCTTCGTTTTGTACACATGGTGCTCAGCAACTCGCACGAATCTCAGGAACTACATGATGACTGAAAGTTGACATCCAGTACATTTTAGGTTGGTACCAAAGTTCGAAGCGCTTCTGTTTTACATGTTGCTATTCCGTTTGCTATGTGATCATTTATCGATTGCCATTTTTTATTTGTAGTTCAGTGTTGCCATCTGAGTTTACATATTGTCATTTTGTCATCTGCAGATAGTGAGTGGAGCTATGAATCCTAGAAAATAGAGCGCCAAGTCGAGAAATTGGAACATTTCTGACGTACTCTTCTATTTTAATTCATTAGAGGGAGGCAGCCAAAAACACTTGAGCCATGTATGGGGTAAAGCCGTTGGACAGAGCACGGCAAGAAAATGGGTTTCTTGTTTTAAGGAGGTTTATTCCTAAATCAGTGAATCTCCACGTTCAGGAAGAAATTCCGGTTTGATGAGGATCGTTTGAACACTTTAATCCACAATGATTCACGTCAGTGTACTCGAGAACTGGCAAATGTGATGAACTGTGACCATTCCACCATGGTGACAATTGCATGCAATATGGAAGGTTAAAAAAATCGGATGTATAGGTACAGCATGCACTAAACCACAATCACAGAAATCAGCGGGTGACCATATGTGCATCTCTGCTTGCTCGCCATCAATTGGTTCTTGGACAACACCGATCATTCCTATCCTGTATCGTTACTGGTGACGAGGAATGGTGTTTTTATGCTAACATAAGTAAAAGGAAGGAATATTTGAGCCAAAACGCAGCAGTAACTTCACGTACAAAGACATGGGTCCATCCAGAAAATATAATGTTATACATCTGGTGGAACAGTGACGGTGTGGTGTACTACCAATTGCTTCTCCGAGGTGTAACCGTCACAGCTGACATTTACTGTCAACAACTGAAACGTCTTGCAGAAGCAATCCAAGAACAACTACCAGGAAGACTGTGTGAAGTGATGCTACTCCATGATAACACCTATCCACATTCTGCTAGACTGACAAAAAACCCTATACAGGAGTTTGGTTGGGAAGTCAGTCCGCACCCAACTTATTGACCTGATCTTGCGCCCCCAGATTTTCATCTTTTCCGCTCTCTATCGAACAACGTTCAAGGAACTTCCTTTTCGCATGGAAATGCACTCCGAATATCGTTCGACGAGTTCTTCGTCTCAAAACCACGTGATTCTTACGCTCATCGAATCGAAAAGTTATGGCATACAGCTGTCAATAGTGAAGGAGAATATATTATTCATGACTAAAGTCTCTGTTACGTGTATCTGTTGTCTTTATTAAACATATGGAAAATAGCTACGAACTTATGCGCCAACCTAATATATCATTTATGTTGGATCCTGTTAGATCACCCAGTGTTTCTAGATCCGTTTCTCTGACCTTCCGTATGGCTCTCATTTTCTCGCCGTGGCCTGTTTTTCTATTTCCAATACATCTCGTTCCTGTTTTTCCTAAGAACCTCATTCTCTGGCTGTAATATCCAACAGTTTCCCTTCTGGTCGAGCAGATTCCTGTCAACTATTTTCTCTGCCTTCTCGATGTCATTTTTACCTTGTTGGGTCCATTCTTTTATTTTCCTATATATTTTGGAACATATATTGTATTCAAACATTACGAATTACCTCGAAGAAATCGATTTGTTGCCAAAATGGATTCAGAAAATATCGTTACTGTGAAACACAACGAGCTCTTATTTCACGATATAACTAGTGCCATCGACAGGGGATGTCAAATTGATTCCACATTTTTATATTTCCAGAAGGCTTTTGACACCTTCCTAACAAGCGACGTATAATCAAATTGCGTATCTACGGAATACCGTGTCAGTTGTGGTATTGGATTACTGATTTCCTGCCAGAAAGGTCACAGTTCGTAGTAACTGACGGAAAGTCGTCGAGTAAAACAGAAGTAATATCTGTCGTTCCCCAAGGAAGTGTTATAGGCCCTCTGCTGTTCCTCTACATCTACATGGACACTCTGCAAATCACATTTAAGTGCCTGGCAAAGGGTTCATCGAACCACCCTCACAATTCTGTATTATTCCAACCTCGTATAGCGCGCGGAAAGAACGAAGACCTATATACACTCCTGGAAATTGAAATAAGAACACCGTGAATTCATTGTCCCAGGAAGGGGAAACTTTATTGACACATTGGTTCAAATGGTTCAAATGGCTCTGAGCACTATGGGACTCAACTGCTGAGGTCATTAGTCCCCTAGAACTTAGAACTAGTTAAACCTAACTAACCTAAGGACATCACAAACATCCATGCCCGAGGCAGGATTCGAACCTGCGACCGTAGCGGTCTTGCGGTTCCAGACTGCAGCGCCTTTAACCGCACGGCCACTTCGGCCGGCCGATTGACACATTCCTGGGGTCAGATACATCACATGATCACACTGACAGAACCACAGGCACATAGACACAGGCAACAGAGCATGCACAATGTCGGCACTAGTACAGTGTATATCCACCTTTCGCAGCAATGCAGGCTGCTATTCTCCCATGGAGACGATCGTAGAGATGCTGGATGTAGTCCTGTGGAACGGCTTGCCATGCCATTTCCACCTGGCGCCTCAGTTGGACCAGCGTTCGTGCTGGACGTGCAGACCGCGTGAGACGACGCTTCATCCAGTCCCAAACATGCTCAATGGGGGACAGATCCGGAGATCTTGCTGGCCAGGGTAGTTGACTTACACCTTCTAGAGCACGCTGGGTGGCACGGGATACATGCGGACGTGCATTGTCCTGTTGGAATAGCAAGTTCCCTTGCCGGTCTAGGAATGGTAGAACGATGGGTTCGATGACGGTTTGGATGTACCGTGCACTATTCAGTGTCCCCTCGACGATCACCAGTGGTGTACGGCCAGTGTAGGAGATCGCTCCCCACACCATGATGCCGGGTGTTGGCCCTGTGTGCCTCGGTCGTATGCAGTCCCGATTGTGGCGCTCACCTGCACGGCGCCAAACACGCATACGACCATCATTGGCACCAAGGCAGAAGCGACTCTCATCGCTGAAGACGACACGTCTCCATTCGTCCCTCCATTCACGCCTGTCGCGACACCACTGGAGGCGGGCTGCACGATGTTGGGGCGTGAGCGGAAGACGGCCTAACGGTGTGCGGGACCGTAACCCAGCTTCATGGAGACGGTTGCGAATGGTCCTCGCCGATACCCCAGGAGCAACAGTGTCCCTAATTTGCTGGGAAGTGGCGGTGCGGTCCCCTACGGCACTGCGTAGGATCCTACGGTCTTGGCGTGCATCCGTGCGTCGCTGCGGTCCGGTCCCAGGTCGACGGGCACGTGCACCTTCCGCCGACCACTGGCGACAACATCGATGTACTGTGGAGACCTCACGCCCCACGTGTTGAGCAATTCGGCGGTACGTCCACCCGGCCTCCCGCATGCCCACTATACGCCCTCGCTCAAAGTCCGTCAACTGCACATACGGTTCACGTCCACGCTGTCGCGGCAGTGTTAAAGACTGCGATGGAGCTCCGTATGCCACGGCAAACTGGCTGACACTGACGGCGGCGGTGCACAAATGCTGCGCAGCTAGCGCCATTCGACGGCCAACACCGCGGTTCCTGGTGTGTCCGCTGTGCCGTGCGTGTGATCATTGCTTGTACAGCCCTCTCGCAGTGTCCGGAGCAAGTATGGTGGGTCTGACACACCGGTGTCAATGTGTTATTTTTTCCATTTCCAGGAGTGTATTTTCGTACGAGCTCTGATTTTCTTTATTTTATTATGGTGATTGTTACTCCCTATGTAGATCGGTGTCAACAATATATTTCACATTCGGAGGAGAAAGTTGGTGATTGGAATTTCGTGAGAAGATTGCGCCGCAACGAAAAACGCCTTTGTTTTAATGATGTACACTCCATTTCCTCTATCATTTCAGTGACACTCTCTCCCCTATTTCGCGATAATACAAAAGGTGCTGCCCTTCTTTGAACTTTCTCAATGTACTTCGTCAATCCTATCTGGTAAGGATCCCACACCGCGCAGCAGTATTCTAAAAGAGGACGGACAAGCGAAGTGTAGGCAGTCTCCTTAGTAGATCTGTTACATTTTTTACGTATCCTGCCGCAGTCTTTATTTAGCCTTCTCCACAACATTTTCTATGTCTTCCTTCCAGATTATGTTGTTCGTAACTGTAATTCCTAGGTATTTAGTCGAATGTACGGCCTTTAGATTTGACTGATTTATCGTGTAACCGAAGTTTAACGGATTCCTTTTAGCACTCATGTGAATGACCTCACACTTTTCGTTATTTAGGGTCAACTGCCGATTTTCACACCATACAGACATCTTTTCTAAATCGTTCTGCAATTTGTTTTGATCTTCTGATGACTTTATTAGTCGATAAACGACAGCGTCATCTGGAAGACGGCTGCCCAGATTGTCTCCCAAATCATTTATATAGATGAGGAACAGCAAAGGGCCTATAATACTACCTTGGGGTACGCCATAAATCACTTCTGTTTTACTCGATGACTTTCCGTCAGTTACTACGGACTGTGACCTCTCTGACAGAATATCACGAATCCAGTCACGTTAAGTGAGACGATATTCCATAAGCACGCAATTTCACTACAAGCCGATTGTGTGGTACAGTGTCAAAAGCCTCCCGGAAATCCAGAAATACGGAATGAATCTGAAATCCCTTATCAATAACACTCAATACTTCACGCGAGTAAAGATCTAGTTGTGTTCCACAAGAACGATGTTTTCTAAATCCATGTTGACTGTGTGTCAATATACCGTTTTCTTCGAGGTAATTCATAATGTTCGAGGACAATATATGTTCCAAAATCCTGCTCATGTCGAAGTTAGTTATATGGGCCTGTAATTTAGTGGATTGCTCCTACTGCCTTTCTTGAACATGGTGTGACCTGTGCAACTTTACAGTCTTTGGATACGGATCTTTCGTCGAGCGATCGGTTGTATATGACTGTTAAGAATGGAGCTATTGCATCAGCATACTCTGAAAGGAACCTAATTGGTATACAGTCTGGACCAGAAGACTTGCTTTTATTAAGTGATTTAAGTTACTTCACAACACCGAGGATATTTAGTTCTAAGCTACTCCTGTTGGCAGCTGTTCTCGATGCGAATTCTCGAATATTTAATTCGTCTTATTTTGTAAAGGAATTTCGGAAGGCTGTGTTTAGTAACTCTGCTTTAGCAACACTGTCTACGATAGCATCTCCATTGCTATCACGCAGAGAAGGCATTGATTGTGTATTGACGCTAGCATACTTCACATACCGCCAGAATCTCTTTGGATTTTCTGCCAGGTTTCGAGATTATCAGCATCTGGCGTTGAAGTCCGCGCCTGTTTGAATTTGACATGTTTGTTTCGTTGTTTCTGCAACAGTGTTCTCACCTGTTGTGTGTATGAAGGAGGATCAGCTCCGTCGTTTGTTAATTTATTTCGTCTCAATCTCTCAATTGCTGCCGATACTATTTCTTTGAATTCAAGCCACATCTGGTCTACACTTATATTGTTAATTTCGTAGGAGTGGAGATTGCCTCTCAGGAAGGCGTCAAGTGAATTTTTATCTGCTTTTCTGAAAAGGTATATTTTTCGCTTATTTTTGGAGGATTTGGAGGTTACAACATTGAATTTCACTACGACGACTCTGTGTTCACTAATCCCTGTATCCGTTTTGATGCTCGTTATTAACTCAGGATTATTTGTTGCTAAGAGGTCAAGTGTGTTTTCACAACCGTTTACTATTTGCATGGGCTCATGAACTAACTGCTCGAAATAATTTTCAGAGAATGCGTTTAGCATAATTTCGGATGATATTTTATGCGTACCTAGTAATTAAACATGTATTTTAGCCAACATATGGAGGATAAATTAAAGTCACCACCATCTATAACCGTATGAGCCGGCTATGTGTTTGAAATCAAACTCAAGTTTTCTTTGAACCTTTCATCAATTGTATCATCTGAATTGGGAGGTCGGTAAAAGGATCTAATTATTGTTTTATTCCGGTTGCCAACGATGACCTCTGCCCATACTAACTCACAGCAACTATCTGCTTCAATTTCGCGAGAAGATAAAGTACTTCTAACAGCAATAAACACGCCACCGCCAACCGTGTTTAGCCTATCCTTTCGGAACTCCGTTAGGTATTTCGCAAACATTTCGGCAGAGCTTATCTCCGGATTAGCCAGCATTCAGTGCCTATAACGATTTGAGCATCAGTGCTTTCTATTATTGCTTGGAGCTCTGGTACTTTCCCTACACAGCTACGACAATTTACTGCTGTTATACCTATTGTTCCTGTATCTATGTGCTTCCCGTTTTCGGCGTGCACCCTTTGTGACTGTAGTCCTTTTTGTGTATTCCCGAGACCCTCTAACCTAAAAAACCGCCCAGTCCACGCCACACAGCTCCTGCTACCCATGTAGCTACCTCCTGCGTATAGTGGACTCCTGACCTATTCAGCGGAACCCGAAACCTAACCACCCTTTGGCGCAACCCGAGGAATCTGCAGCCTACACGGTCGCAGAACCGTCTGAGCCTCTTATTCAGACCCACCACTCGGCTCTGTACCAGAGGTCCACAATTGGTCCAGTCGATCATGTTGCAAATGGTCAGCTCTGCTTTCATCTCGCAAGCAAGACTGGCAGCACATCTGTTAGCCGCTAAAAACCAGAGAGAATCTCTTTTGATCCAAAGTGACACACATCATTGGTACCGACGTGAGCCACCACCTGCAGTTGGCTGCACTCTGTGCTCTTCATGGCATTCGGGAGGACCCGTCCCACGGCTGGAATGACTCCACCCGGTATGCACACGGAGTACACATTAGTTTTCTTCCCCTTCTTGCAGCCATGTCCCTAAGGGGCCCCATAACACGCCTAACGTTGGAGCTCCAACTATCCTGATCTACATAAACGATTTAGGAGCCAATCTGAACAGCCCTCTTTGGTTGTATGCAGATGATACTGTCATTTACCGTCTTGTTAAGTCATCAGATGATCAAAACCAATTTCAAAATGATTTAAACAAGATATCTGTATGGTGCAAAAAGCTGCAATTGACTCTAAATAATGAAAAGTGTGAAGTCATGCACATAAGTACTAAAGGGAATCCGTCAAATTTCGCTTAAACAATTAATCGCACAATTCTAAAGGCTGTGAATGCAACTAAATACTTAAAGAATACAATTACGAATAACGTAAATTGGAGCGATCACAATGTTGTGCCGGCCGCGGTGGCCATGCGGTTCTAGGCGCTCAGTCCGGAACCGCGCGACTGCTACGGTCGCAGGTTCGAATCCTGCCTCGGGCATGGATGTGTGTGATGTCCTTAGGTTAGTTAGGTTTAAGTAGTTCTAAGTTCTAGGGGACTGATGACCTCAGATGTTAAGTCCCATAGTGCTCAGAGCCATTTGAACCATTTGAGCCACAATGTTGTGGGGAAAGCGAACCAAAGACTGCGATTTATTAGCAGAACACTTAGGAAATGTAACAGGCCTACCAAAGAGACTGGCTGCATTACGCATGACCGTCCTTTTCTGGTGTATTGCTGCGTGGTGTGGGAACCACATCAGATAGGATGGGCGGAGGACATCGAAAAATTTCAAAGAAGGACAGTTCCTTTTATTTTATCGCGGAATAGGTGACAAAGCGTCACGGATATAACATTCGAATTGGGGTGGCAATCATTAACGCACTCCTCCGAAATGATTACGGTAATAAAATAAGAGAAATAAGAACTCACACGGACAGATTTAAGCGCTCGTTCTTCCCGCGCTTTTCGAGAGTGGAACGGTAGAGAAATATTCTGAATGTGGTTAGATGAACTCTCTGGCAGACATTTGATTGAGAATTGCAGTGTAATAATGTAGATGTGGAATCTCATAATTTCGTGTGGGCCTCATGATTGAGAGACTTTGATCAGGTCCATAAAAATTTTAGTTGCATTTTGTAATGTCTGCTGCCAGATTTCATCATGTCTCTGTTGCTTTACGGGATTTCAGACTTTATCCATCCTTCGTTTTTTTCTGAGCCAGGAATTTTCTTTACAATCCTTCGTTCTTTCTTGGGGGTGTTTTCCAAATCGCATATTTTCTTGAAAATTAGTATTGCGCTTTACAGAGGTTCGGGGTTAAAAGAAGGAAGGACGGAAGGAAGACTGGGTTTAACGTACCGTCGACATCGAAGTCATTAGAGGCGGAGCACAAACTCGGATTATATCAAGGGTGGGGAAGGAAATCGACCGTGCCCTTTCAAAGGAGCCATCCTGGCATTCAGGTTGTGTATGAGTAGACATGTACTTCTTGTTGTAGATGTAGCGTTCTCCCACACGCTCTCCTGAGTTTGTGTAATTGAAATGTATGTGCTTCCTTTTCTAGCCTCGATAGTTCTATGATGTCATCGAGGTACTAGAAGTGTGTGAACTCTTCGATTTGCCCGTATTTCGTTCGCCGGACCGATATCGGGCAACGTGTCCCCCTTCAGCGCACACTGTTGTGTTTCTTGATTTCTTGTGCCTTGTTTTCTGATTGGTGACTATTGCACCTTTCGCCTTGTACGAATATAGTACACTGAGGTGACAGAAATCATGGGATACCCTCTAATACCGTGTCGGATCTCCTTTTGCCAGACTTAGTGCAGAAACTCGATGTGGTACGGACTCAACAAATCACTGGAAATCTCCTGCAGAAATATTGAGCCATGCTGCCTCTATAGCCGTCCACATTTGCGAAAGTGTTGCCGGTGCAGAATTTTGTGCACTATCTGACCTCTCGATTATGTCCCGTAAATATTCGATGGGATTCATGTCGGGCGACCTCGGTGGTCAGATCATTCGCTCGAATCGTCCAGAATGTTCTTCAAACCAATCGCGAACAGTTATGACCTTCTGACTGGGCGTATTGTCATCCATAAAAATTACATCGTTGTTTAGGGACATGTAGTCCATGAATAGCTGCAGATAGTCTCCAAGTAACCGAACGTAACCATTTCCAGCCAATGATATAAAAAAAGCCCGCATCATTATGGAGCGACCACCAGCTTGCACAGTGCCTTGTTGACAACTTGGGTCCATGGCTTCGTGGGGTCTGCGTCACACTCGAGCCCTATCATCAGCTCTTGCCAGCTGAAGTCGGGCCTCATATGACCAGGCACACGCGTCGATCGACTGCGGCCATACACCATTAACGTCAAATTTCGCCACGTTGTCCTAACAGATTCGTTCGTCCTACGTCCCAGTTTTATTTCTGCGGTTAATTCACGCAGTATTATTTGTCAGTTACTACTGATAACTCTACGCAAACGCCGCTGTTCTCGGTCGTTAAGTGAAGGCCGTCGGCCACTGCGTTGTTTGCGGTGAGACGTAATGTCTGAAATTTGCTATTCTCGGCACAGTCCTGACACTGTGGATCTCTGAATATTGAGTTCCGTAACGTTTTCCGAAATGGAATGTTCCATCCGTCTTGCTCCAACTACCGCTCCGCGTTTAAAGTTTATTTATACCCATCGTGTGGCTACAGTTACGTCGGAAACCTATTTGCATGAATCACCTGAGAATAAAATACAGCTCCACCAATGCACTGCCGTTTATACCTTGTGCATGCGATACTACCGCCATTTGTATAAGTGCATACGGCAACCCCATTGCTTTTTTTACCTCAGTGTATAAATGTTTTGTACACAAGCTGCTCTGCAGCTGGCACGAATCTCAGGAAATTCGTGATGAGTAAAAGGCGACGTCAGGAGCATAGGATTTTATTTTTAAATTTATTATGTTAGTCGAAGCGCACCCCCTTCAAAAATGGTTCAAATGGCTCTGAGCACTATGCGACTTAACTTCTGAGGTCATCAGTCGCCTAGAACTTAGAACTAATTAAACCTAACTAACCTAAGGACAGCACACACATCCATGACCGAGGCAGGATTCGAACCTGCGACCGTAGAGGTCGCTCGGCTCCAGACTGTAGCGCCTAGAACCGCATGGCCACAACGGCCGGCTGCAACCCCTTCTTCAACGGTACACTGTAAATATAATGTACCGTTAGAATAGCGCTCCGCGTAGAAGTTTAAATGGTAATACGTCTACGTGATTTCTCTGCTATTCACAATAAACTGCTTGGTAGAGGCTTCAATGAACCACTTTCAAGCTGCCTCTCTACCACTCCACTCTCGAACGGCGCGCGGGAAAAACGACCACTTAAATTTTTCTGTGCAAGCCCTGATTTACCTTATTTTATCGTGATGATCATTTCTACCTACGTAGGTGGGTGCGAACAGAATGTTTTCGCAATCGAAGGAGAAAACTGGTGATTGAAATTTCATGAGAAGATCCCGTCGCTACCTAAAACGCCTTTGTTTTAATGATTGCCACTCCAATTCACGTATCATGTCTGTGGGACTATCTCCCTTACTTCGCGATAATACGAAACGAGCTGCCCTTGTTTGCACTTTTTCTATGTCATCCGTCAGTCCCATCCGATGCGGGTCCCACACTGCACAGCAGTACTCCAGAATAGGGCGGACAAGCGTGGTGTAAGCAGTCTCTTTAGTAGACATGTTGCACCTTCTAAGTGTTCTGCCAATGAATCGCAGTCTTTGGTTGGTTTTACCCACAACATTATCTATGTGATCGTCCCAATTTAGGGTATTTGTAATTATAATCCCAAAGTATTTAGTTGAATTTACAGCCTTCAGATTTGTGTGACTTATCGCGTAATCGAAGTTTAGCGGATTTCTTTTAGTACTCATGTGAATGACTTCACACTTCTCTTTATTCAGGGTCAATTGCCACTTTTCGCATCATACAGATATCTTATCTAAATCATTTTGCAATTCGTTTTGGTCGTCTGGTGACTTTACAGGACGATAAATCACAGCATCATCTGCAAACAATCTAAGACGGTTACTGAGATTGTCTCCTATGTCGTTAATATAGATCCGGAACAATAGAGGGCCTATACACTTCCTTGGGGAACGCTGGATATTATTTCTGTTTTATTCTATGACTTTCCGTCTATTACTACGAACTGTGACGTTTCTGACAGGAAATCACGAATCCAGTCGCACAACTGAGGGGATATTCCATAGGCACGCAGTTTGGTTAGAAGTTGCTTGTGAGGAACAGTGTCGAAAGCCTTCTGGAAATCTAAAAGTACGGAACCAATTTGACATCCCCTGTCGATAGCACTCATTACTTCACGAGTATAAAGAGCTAGTTGTGTTTCGCAAGAACGATATTTTCTGAATCCGTGCTGACTACGTGTCGATAAATCGTTTCCTTCGAATACAGTATATGTTCCAAAACCCTACTGCAAATCGACGTTAGTGATATGGATCTGTAATTCAACGGATTACTCCTATTTCCCTTTTTGAGTATTGGTGTGACTTGAGCAATTTTCCAGTCTTTAGGTGCGGATCTTTCTGTGAGCGAGCGGTTGTATATAATTGCTAAATATGGAGCTATTTTATCAGCGTACTCTGAGAGGAACCTTACTGGAAGCCTTGATTTATTAAGTGATTTAAGCTGCTTTGTGACACCGAGGATATCACTGTTTATGTTTCTCATCTTGGCACTTGTTCTTGATTGGAATTCAGGAACATTTACTTCGTCTTCTTTGGTGAAGGAGTTTCGGAAAATCGTGTTTAATAACTCTGCTTTAGTGGCACTGTCATCAGTGACTTCACCGTTGTTATCGCGCAGTGAAGGTATTGATTGCGTCTTGCCACTGGTGTGCTTCATGTATTACCAGAATATCTTTGGGTTTTCTGCCAGATTTCGAGACAGAGTTTCGTTGTGGAAATTACTGAAAGCACCTCGCATTGAAGTACGCGCAATCTTTCGAACTTCTGCAAAACTTTGGCAGTCTTGGGGATTTTGCGTTCTTTTAAATTTGGCATGCTTTTTTGCCTGCTTCTGCAAGAGTGATCTGACCCGTTTTTTGTACCATGGGGGATCAGTACCATCACTTATTAACTTATGTGGTATATATCTCTCAATTTCTGTCGATACTATGTCTTTGGAATCATTCCACAATTTTTCTACGCTTATACGATCAAATCGGAAGGAGTGCAGACTGTCTCTTAAAAAGGTGTTAAGAGCATTTTTTTCAGTTTTTTAAATGGATATACATTGCGTTTCTTTTTTATGGTTGTAGGAGTTACAGTATTCATCCTAGCAGCTACTGCTTTGTAGTCGCTAATCCCTATATTCGTCACGATACTCACTATTTGTCCAGGATTATTTCTTGTTAAGAGGTCAAGTATGCTTTCGCAACCATTTACACATCGAGTGGGCTCATGAACTTGTTGTTCAAAATAATTTTCTGAGAAAGCGTTCAGTACAATTTCGGATACCTTGTCCTGATAGCCAAAATAGTCTTATTCATCAAGTTATGACGGGTTTCGGGAGAACCACGTCATCAGATCTGTGGCGAGAAATATAAGATCTAAAACAAGAAAACGAGGGTTGTGAAGTTTAAATCACTGTCCACGAACACTAGAGGCGCCGAGGGAAGCGACGCGTCATGTGACGCGCCGTCCAAACGGCGCTACAGCAGCACAAAAATCCTCGTCTTTAGTGTATTCTTGCACGGTTATTCCTTGTCAGATCTACAAAAGATTATGTTACTAAGATTTCTTATACAGATCAGCTAGTTTGGTAGCGTAACCAGATAGGGCTTTT